>NC_087205.1:76532-91532 GCF_015104395.2 Macrobrachium nipponense | reverse complement strand
CAAACATCACCCGATCTAGCAAGGACGGAGGCTGTGACGTCATTCAATAGTCTTGGACTTCCCCGCGCATCGTGCACCGAGAGAAGGCCGTGACGTCATCATGACTTCCGACGCGAGACGTGGACAGGAACTGAGACGTTCATCCCATGTCAACAATCCTTCGCAATATAATCTGGAGCTAAGTACCATTTTTATCTATTCAGGTCTTTTCTCAGTGAAGTGTTGTTCATCAAGAGTCGATCGTCCAGTATTCTGGGGGTGAGTTGTTCGCCATATTAATCTTCCTTCATTACAGAACCAATCTTCAACTACGAGGTTCTCGCCCGCAGATTAATTTTTTTTTCTTTTCTCGTTGTCATTAACCGTTTCTTGCAGGAATTCTCCGTATAATATTTGATCATATTATCTGTATTTTTGTATCTTTTGGGGGATTTTCCTATTATTATAACACACTTATACAGTACATTGCTTATGCGTTTACGTAGTGGTCGAGTGTACTCTTATAGATATTTTGATAGGATTGCAAGGAATAGAAGTGGATTAAGAAAAAAGTGAAAGCCGAAATGGCAACTACTCCGGCTGGCAACCCCAACGTGGTGACTCTCGTTTAGCGCGAGGTCAGCGATTGTCCCTTTTCAAGGTCGGGTCAATGGGTTCCTGCCTCAAAATGTTGAGGCATGGATCTCATCTGTAGACGCTCATTTAAATGCAAAAAGCATCACAGACCCAGCAGTACAATTACAGGAGGCCAAGAGCTTCGTTGACTTTGCGAAAGGCGACGCAAGTGCGTATCTAAGGGGGGTTTCTTTCCAAGAAGCGCTTACATGGGACGAGTTCAAAATTAGATTACGTGCCGTGTATGGGGGTGAAGAGGCTTTAGATGTAGTATTGGCATTGAGAAATATCCTTAACCAAGCCTCCATGACTCAGCTCAATGTTCGACGAAGCGGGCGGCGCTAATTGCCGACCGGCTAAATGAATATCAGGATAGTTTTAAGTAACTCCGGGTGGTTGCGGGTGCTAAAATCAAAGTGAAAGATTTTATCCGTTTGATCTACCTTACGTCTATCACTGCAATGTTGCCTGAAGCGTTAGTAAGGTTGTTTTTGATAAAAAATTGCAGCCCGACAGTACGGAATTAGATGTGTATAAACAAATCAAAAAAACACATGTCTAAATGTACCGACCTAGATCCTTCGCTCATTCAAGTTTTTGCAAAAAATGAGAACAAGCCACAACAAGTAAATGTGGTACATAATAATAATCAAGTTGCAGGGATGGTTTGTTATAACTGTAAACTACCGACCAGGTCACATGATTTCAGACTGTCGGACTCGTTTTTGTTCAATACACAATAGTTCAACTCATTCATATAACCGTTGCTACTCGAGGAATCAACAGCAAAATGCTACAAACACGCAACCAGTTGCCAGTGCAAATAAAAAGAAGGGTCCTCAGTACTATAAGAAGAAACAACCAAACGGAAATTCTGCACAACAGCAGAAACAAACAAATCGTGCTTCAGGTACCTCTGTTTCCTGGGCCGTCTAGCCAGAACTCGCAAGGGCAAGCGAATTTTCAGGGTGTGATAAACAAAACAAATACCACGTAGTTCACTCCAAGGGGGGAGAGGGCGATGTTGGGTCATCAATATCAACATCTTTTGTATCAAATAATCAGTTTAATCATTTATCAGATCATTGTGAGACAATTGATTTTCCTATGAAACACACGGCCGAATCAAAAAAATCTGTGCAGGTTCCCGTAGATTGCAACAAATTCATGCAATTATTAGTCAAAACGAGTTGCGACCAACCTTACATGCAGTAAATTGGACCATAAGTCATTCACTTTGTTCTTTGATTCTGGTAGTCCACGTAATATAATGGATTTAAGGACTCATCATTTACTCTTTTCAAATTTCCCTATAGAAAAGTCCGGAATAAGGCTCTCAGGCATTGGGAATAATGAATTAAATGTTGTGGCGTAACTCATGTACAGTACAAGGTCGGTAAGCGCACGTTTGCTGATACCTTTGTCGTTGTACAAAACATTAATATGTATCCCGCAGTAATTATCGGATACCCGTCTATGGGCACTCAAAATATTATCTTAGCACCTGCAAAACACGGCGTGTATATCAAAGGGAAATTCTATAGGTCTTCTAATACCCTAAAATCAGTTTTAGATAATAAAGAGACAGGCAGAGTTGTCACTTACATTACGGAACCAATCACCTGTCTCATGAACCAAGAAATAATACAGGCAACCCAACAGAACTCTCGCTCACCCGTAATATCAGCTTGCACGCAAACTCTCGAGCCTAAACGTAACTTCAAATATATTAGTGCGTGTAAAGAGAACCTTGCCAGGATCTGAAACATTAATCCTTTCCGAAACTCTGAAAACACACGGATTATCCGTCACACAAGCCGTTTATACAGTCGGCTCACAACAACAATGTAACATCGAAGTCTGTAATCATTTGAATACCACTTTAGTAATCCACAAAAATCAACATATCTTGGATGCCGAAGTTATAAAACATCGCATTCTTACCGTAGCTGAGATAAATCACGCTCAATCAGTCGCGGATGAAACCCTTTTGCAATCTATAAAGAACAAAATCAATCAGGACATTCAAGAAGAAGAAATTCAGTAGAAATTTTTGAATCTGTTAACTAAATATCATGATGTTTTTTCCACTACGGATGGAACCTTAGGAAAAACGGATGTCATCGAGCATCAAATCAGGCTCAAGGACAAACAGAAAGTAATCTATGTACCTTCGTACCGACTTCCTATGAAATTTCAGAATGAGATAACAGAGGAAGTAGGTAAAATGTTAAAGGAAGGAGTCATTAGGAAAATCAAACAGCCTATAATTTTCCGTTAATAGTAGTACCGAAAAAAGATCGAACTTGGCGGATATGCGTAGATTTTCGTCGTTTAAACGAAGAAACAATCCCTGACAGATTCCAGTACCATGTACCGATGATATCCTATCTTTACTAGGCCAGAATAAAATATTTCACAAGCCTAGACTTTACTAAAAGAAGGTTTCATCAAGATTCCGATGGAACAAGAAAGTATCCCATACACTGCCTTCAGCACAGCCAGGGGACATTATGATTTTTGCGTATGCCTTTTGGTTACGTTGTGCTCCTAAACTTTTATTTTTACTCGTATGATAAACGTCGTGTTTGGAGACTTGTTGGGAGATATCCTACATGCCTACATGGATGACTTAGTAATCTTTTCCAACACATTAGAAGAGCATTTACGTAAATTGGAGTTAGTGTTACAAAGATTAAGGCAGCATAATTTAAGGGTAAAGATAAGTAAGTGTGAATTTTTTAAAATTTTTTAAAACAGAACTAGTCTATCTAGGTTTCACGGTTTCTAGTGAAGGTCTTAAAGTCGTCCACGATAAGGTGTCGGCTATCCGTAACTTTCCGATACCTACTAACGTCAAGGGAATACAGCAATTTTTAGGATGCAGCGGTTACTATCGCCGCTTCATCCGCAACTACTCAATCATAGCCGCTCCCCTAACCGATCTTATAAAAAAGGGCGTAGATTTCGTATGGTCTGAAAGTCATCAACAGGCGTTCGATAAATTGAAAGATGAACTGTGTATTCTTCCTATCTTGAAATTTCCTGACTTCGGTAAGGAATTTTTCATAGCAACAGACGCCTCAGACCTAGGAGTAGGTGGGGTATTGCTTCAACAATATGATAGACAGTTTTTCCCTATAGCTTTTTTTATTCACGTAAACTGAGACCTTCCGAAAGTAAATATGCAGTAATAGACAAGGAAGGGCTCGCTATTGTTAATTCACTCGTGCACTTTAAATTCATATATACGGTTATCCCGTCAAGGTTCTCACTGAGTCATAAGCCCCGACTAACCGACTTCTTTAAAGGCTTTAGTCACAGCCCCAAGGCTAACTCGGTGGCACATGATCATTCAGGACTTTGGCGCGAGGATCGGGTATTTACCGCTGGGAAAGCAAATTATCATTGCTGACGCATTATCACGCAACCCTCTTCATCTTGTACCGAGCCATTAGCTGAATTAATAGATATCTCAACCTCCACGCCCGTTGTTAAAACTATATCGAAAACAGGAAGATCTGGGCTGGAGTGCTGAACTATTACAGAACGGAACAAAGAAAAGATCCGCAAATAGAAAAAATCATCATTGCGTTAAACGGAAATCCGAAGGAAAAAACGAATACCTAAAGTATAAGCAGCAGAATTATATCCTACAGGACAATATCCTGTGTAGATCCGTGACGAGGAAAACCCGCAACACACCGCAGTTGAATAACAACCAGGTGGTGGTGCCTATCTCACTCATACCCACTGTCTTAAAGTGTTGCATGAAAATCCACTGCACGGCCACCCGGGTTTAACCTTGATGTCACAGAAAGCCAAATCCTTATTTTATTGGCATACGATGCTTACAGATATAAAGAAGCACATAGCAAATTGTCGCACTTGTCAAGAATACAAAGGGCACACGAAGACACCTGTCAGCCTAGGGGCTTACCCCGTGCCAAATCAACCCTTTGAAAGAGTACATTTAGATTTATTAACAGGATTTTACGAGTCAGACAGAGGAAATAAGCACCTCCTAGTAATTATAGACGCTTTGACTCGATATACAGAACTTATAGCGCTTAAAACAAAAACCGCGGTCGAGTGCGCTAGGAAGTTTTAACAGTGCTACATTTGTAAACATGGAATTCCACACATCATTATCTCAGACTCGGGCGGGGAGTTCAATAATCATTTCCTTAACTCCTTGTGCGAATTCCTTTGTATAAAGTAAATCAATACCATGATCTATCACCCAGAGTCTAATGGGCTAGTGGAAAGGGCCAAACACATCGTCCAAAGGTTTTAAACATTTTTAAGGGTCACCTTAGGGGGGGCAGATCCCAACTGGGACATTGCCATACCTGCGGTACTAAGCACACTTAATCACTCGTATCATGTGTCTATTAAAATGACACCGCACGAGGCACTGTACGGTATCCCGGCCGAACGCCTTTCCACATCTTAAAGCCTACAACTAATTTATCAAATCCTCTAAAGGATGTTATGGATGCAAGCATAAGTCGATATAATATAATTCGTAAGAATTTAGAAGAAGCACAGATCATAATGAAAAAAAATCATGATAAAATAGCTAAGCCAACTAGAACATATGCCGTGGGCGATCAGGTATACATACAAGTATACGTTACGTAAAGGTTTAAATTATAAACTGACACCTAAGTTTGAAGGCCCGTTTAACATTTTAGAAAATTTAACGGCCAATAGAGTTAGGGTTCAAAATGTATCCAAACCCACTGATGTGAGAATAGTCCCATTGGCACATATCAGAATCTAAAGAAGGGTAGATGGAGTGAGGGAAAAAATGGTTGTATTTATGAAACTTGTATAATAATTTATATATATATATATATCTATTAATCATATTGTATGTAAACCTATTTTTTTACGCGAGTTATTACATCTGTTTTACTCATTGCAGGTTTTTTCAAAAATGAATCTGTTATTGTTAGGAGTGATATTGTGTATTCAGACATCTTTGTTGTATGGAAAAGAGCGCTAGGACGCAAGACATAGAATTTAATCATGGCTCGATTATCGAGAGAATCGATGATGTATTCATCGTGTCAAGTAATATTGTTATTGAAGTAGATCTGCATAGCTATTTTCTTTACCTGAAGATGACGTCCTTAACTTAAAGAATGACCTGATGAGGTTTGGTATTTCCCTTAAGGAAATGCATGAACGTAATTTTCATGCTAACTCAGAGATTTCACTAGCTCAAACACTAAGCGTCGCGGAAATGTTGTTCTTATGACATACAAAATAAAACCGCCGAGGCAGAAGAACTCGCTCGTGACCTGCTGAGTGGTCTGTGCGGCACAATACTCTTGAACGCCGCAACCCGCTTATTCTAGCTGGACTAAACATCTTAGGATCAGTTGCGAATCTAGGCTTGGAGGAATCTCAAATCGCCTCAAGATAAATAATCAAAATAAAAGAATTGAGTTTTTGCAACACAAAACGGAAACTGGCCTATCAGAACTTCGCAGCCAGTTATCTTCGATCAATCAAATAATGAATATCGTTAATGAACATTCAAATAATATCGATCAGGTCATGGAAGTTCAACATTTGCTGGCTACTTTAGCTTACTATAGTTCGAAAATAGATCATATCCGTGTGAAAATATCACATTTTATTGAAAAGTCAAAAGATTACGTAGAAGCAATTACGTTAGCAACAAAGGGTGTGTTATCTCCACCTCATGCCTATTAAGATCTGACGTTAACTTTGGAAAACGGACGGGAGAAGCTAGGTTATATTCCTTTATTAGATGCCCATAAAGTAGAATTCTATTATAGCCTAATATCATCAGCGTTGAAATTATAGAATTATGATCACAATCTTTTGCATTCTTCCGATGCTTGGCAATCATACAAAATAGCACCGTTTCCTACTTTTATGACGAATAACTCAAATCCAGTAATATCCAATTTAACGGGGCATGTACTGATTTCTTCTGATAAGAAACATCATTTACAGTCATTAAAGACTTATGAAAATAAAACTCACTCCACATGTTTCAGAAGCCTTGAATAATAATAAAATTTGTACAGCTGACTCTTTTGAATTCTATCCTCTATCAACGGATTCATGTGAGTTAGACATAGTGCTAAACCGGCTCTCTCTCTCATACAAGCGAAGGTTGTCTGGGAAACTTTATCCCTTTTACGGTAATAAATTCAATTACAGGATGAATAATGGTTCCTGGATCCGTTATGATAAGGCCGGATTCGACGTCGTGTGTCCGGACACATCCACCGCCCATGCCCCTATCTTCGTAGCAGCCGATGGTTGTACGGGGACATCTACAAACTATTACCGTCAGAGGGGTCAACACGATAATACGTGAGAAGGCGTATTTCGCGAACTACACGTGGGCTTCCACAATCGTCCCATCGCTACCTCTCCCATACAAACGCGCGAGTAGCTCATCGTCTGACGCAACTGGCTGAGATGACCCACGCGTCATCGACTTATGCAGGTGGAGAAAATCTTCGCTACTACATTCTGCTAGCCGTGTTCAGCGTGACGGCCATATTGGTTATCGCCGTCAACATCTTTGCTTGGCGTAGGCTAAGGCGTAAACAGAAGGATCTCCAAGGGAACGTACTGGCCCGTCTAGATGACGTACCCGTTAAACTCAAGTCGTTTGCGCTTAGGCCGCCTGAACTTGGGCCACTTCAGTTCGTGCCTAGGGAATTGTCTGGAATTGTGTTGTGTGTGAAAAGCGGTCCGTATGCTGGCAAAAAATGTAGGACAAGAAAGACTCACGCCTTTGCATTTGAACAGTTAAAGTATCTCCAGGGCACCTAATAAATCATTATAGCCCAATATTATACATTAATATATTCCTAAAGGTATTTTTCGGGCACCTAATAAAATATCAGCCCTATATATTGAATTTCTGCAGAATTACATTGTTATATTACTATTCTACAATTATATTTATCTATTATAAAGAGTGACAAGTACTCTTTAACAATTATCCATGATCATGCTATAAATCATTATTAGTAACCATTATTCTTAATCAGGTTACCTGTTATCATATTAATCATGTATACATGTTTTGATTTTTACCTTTTTATTATTTTGGGTACATAATCATTATTTATTACCAAACATGGATCTATATTTCCATGCATTTATCTTTGTTTATGAATATGTCAACAAGGGTATGTAACAGAACCTTTTTATGCATTTAATCACTTAGTATGTTACGAGCACGCTCCTATGGACAATGTTTATAAAGTAAAGTTTTTTTTCTTTTTTTTGTTATTCAAGGCTTGAATAGGTAGCAGTCCGAGATCCTAATGTAATAATTACATTATTATATAATTTTACAAGATCTGTAAATATACCAATGACCTGGGGTCATGGCATTAGGAGGGTTCTACGTGACCAAAGCAGACCTAGATTACGCTATGCGCTGTCTGCAGTAGCCTGATCTAGCTCAAAGCTTTGTCAACATTTTTGTTTTTTATGTTTATGAATAACTTTGCACAACAACTTCCATGGGAAGCGGTTGACCTGTTGACCTACGCCGGAAACTTGTAACTTCCGAGCCGGCAGACTACGTATGTGTTTTTATATGAATTGCTGAGATAGCTAATGTTCCGCTATCGAACGACGATGGCTTTAGAATTGGCAGTTCCACGCCAACGATCAAACATATCGGTCGTCCGACCGAGCTGCATCTCCTAGTATGGAGTTAACAGAATAAAGTTGTTATCTTGTCAACTTGCCTGTTTGAATCATCTCCTCTAGGTCAAGGAAGAACCTCTCTACTAAGATATCCAAGGGAGATGAGAGGAACCAAAAATTACTTACGAATGACAGTCGTAAGGAAGAACAAAAAAAGTCTATCGCCAAGCGATAAGACATATGATGTTGGACTTTTCATTAACATGCTCACACATAAATACGTTATATGTATATATATCCTATATATATATATATATATATATATATATATATATATATATATATATATATATATATATATATATATATATATATATATATATATAATATATATATAGATGTATGTATGTAATGAGGATATTTCCTCATTATTCATTTGGTAAACGTGTAACTCGAGCGTTAGGCAAAACAAACAAACCTCTCTCTATTCCAAGTAACTAGCGGCTCGCGACCTCTTTCTCTCTCTCTCTCTCCACCTCTCTCTAGCACCGATACCTCTCTCTCTCCCTCTCTCCTCTCTCTCTCTCTCTCTCTCTCTCCACTCCAACAGGTAACCAAAATGAGAGAGTTGCATTATAAAAGATACATTTATTAACAATGAATAAATAATGAATCAATCAAGTCTTACAGACTAACTTAATTTAATTAAAACCCCAAAAAATGTCTAAACAGTATTTTGTCACCAAAAGTCTATTATCCTTCGGGACTCCCTCTCGGTCTCCTATGGTTCCGCTAGAACCGTCTGTTTCAAAGACATAGAACACACCCCGTAAGTACACACACAAGTTTAACAATCAGAGATTAAAGATTGAATATCCTCATAAAAATGTCAAATAGATAACAAGCCACTCTTGGCTAAAACAGTTCAAAAACTCACCAAGCAGCCGGAATATTTAAAGCACTATATTATAAAGAGACTCCCGTGAGCACCACGGCATCCTGCCTTTCTCTCAAAGACACCTCTACCAAAATCCCCCATAGACTTGCGTATCATATATTATTAAAAGGAAGAGGCGCACACGTACATACGAACACACAGTTCGTTAGCGCCTCACAATACTAGCTGCAACCAGTTTCACAAAGGCACTTTGAGAAGAGTTCATGAACTGAGTACATTGACTTGTCTAACTATGCAGTTTTATGTCACGCCACCCACAGAAACCCATTGGTCAGCTTTCCTCGGGTCGTTGCTTCTGCTCTGTTCTTCACATTCCATAGGTCACAGCGAACATGTTGGCAATATATCATTAATCAAACCCTAGCCTACATATATATATTATATATATATATATATATATATATATATAGATATATATATATATATATATATATATATATATATATATATATATATATATATATATATATATATATATATATATATATGTATATATATATATATATATATATATATATAGATATATATATATATTATATTATATATATATATATATATATATATATATATATATAATATGTATATATATATTATCATATATATATATATATATATATATATATATATATATATATATATATTATATCATATATATATATATATATCTAAGTTGTAAGTCTTTTCCAAAGGTATATTATTAAAGTTATAATGTTCTCCCCCCTCACTCTAACTCTGTGTATGTGCATGTGTTTTGTGTGGGGGGGAGGGGGAGGAGGCGGTGTTGTTTGACCACTCCCCGCCATGCCGCCAGCTGGAAAATCAACAAAATTTGTCCAAACAAACTTTGCGAAATATTTGTTCGACGCTCGCTATGACGATATACCTGGCATAGGAAGAGAAGTGAGTTATCGTGAGAGCGATTTAGTGGCTGACAGAGAGAGAGAGAGAGAGTTCAGTGGGTTAGTTCCTGCGCCATTACAATTTCACATTGGATGGAAAATCTCGTAAGAGTTGAGCCTTGCAAATTTTACCTATTGTTGCTTTTTGTATCTTTTGCTTTTTGTGCAATCACTTTCGATGGACGGGAATTATTTTTTATTATTGCTTTTTTTATTATTTTATTTTATTTTTTCAATATTGTATTAGTTATTCTTTTGCTATGAGGTTTGGAAGAAAAATTACGTTAGATGTGAATTTATTTGGGTCTTTTGCTATTAATAATTTTTTTTTATTATTTAAATGATATTATATGATTCTATAACTTCGTTCTGTGTTTTTTGCTCTATGTAATCTCTTGTAAACTACTGATCTGCCCAAAACAAGTTAACTTTTTATCTTTTATTTTTTATTTATTCATTTTCGATGTAAGGGAAGTATTTTGTATTCATGATTTTTATTTATTTATTTATATACTTTTTTTTTAGATTTCATTGTATCAGTTACTGTTTTCTTCAGAGGTTTGAAAGAAAAATCACATTAAATGTGAATTTATTTGAGTATTTTGCTATTTATTATTATTATTATTTTTCATTTGCAGCATATCTTTTCAATGTAACCTAGCTCTGTGTTCTTTGCTCTTTATAATCTCCCGTAAATTGATCTGCGTAACCCTTTTTAGCCATTAGTCCCAAAATAAGTCAACTTGCATTAGTATTTATAGCGGTCACACTTCAGATTGATGTAACCTCCCATGCTGTACATATATGAGCGCACTAAATCACCTCGTTATATCTATTACTCCAGAATTCGTCTGTTCTTTCATGTACACATAAACAGATTGCTGGGAAAACATTGTCTTTCTTTAATGATTATTATTTGCGTCTGCTTGCAAGAACCCTGATCCTTTTCTGAGGAGACAGCTTTCATTAATCCCCTCTGAATAGACCGTTCAATGTCACGAAAGTTTTGTGGAATCTGATCCCAAAACTCTGGGCAAACTTTTACTTCTTCAATGACGTCAAACTACGTCATTCACTCGCATCCTAAACCCCCTTGCTCATTTTGTATTTACGTGCTATTTCTCAAAGTTCACCAGCTTCCTCTTTGCAGAATAGCCCCGTAGGGGGATAGTGCCGTCAGTGCACCTCATTCGGTGCAATGTAGACATTAATTTTAGGTTCTTTGCAGCGTCCCTTCGGCCCCTAGCTGCAACTATAACTGATTCACTTAAGGTAGATTCCCGGATGAGCCTTATTCTTACGAGACGTTTGTTAGGTGGCCGCTGATTGGCTGGTACCGGGAAGTAGGCAGCTCCCAGCCAATCAGCGGCCGCCAAACTAACGTCTCGTAGGCATAGGGATCATCCAAGAATCTACCTTAAGTGAACCAGTTATACTTCCATTCCTTTTAATGTGCCTCCGTTCATATTCTCTTTCTTCCGTCTTACTGTCCGCCCTCTCCTAACAATTGTTTCACAGTGCAACTGCTTTGAGATTTTCCTCCTGTTACACCTTCCAAGCCTTTTACTGCCAATTTTCGTTTCAGCGCTGAATGGCCTTAGTTGCCCCACTGCTTGGCATAATGCCCAAATATATATATATATATATATATATATATATATAATATATATATATATATATATATATAATATATATATATATATATATATCGGCCTCATCATGTAACATTGATTCGTCTGTCTCTGCAAACTTGAACTGCGATCATATTCTTAACAGTTCGCGTCTGCTGATCGGTTGTATGATTTGTTGGCGAAAGATTGAAGAACGTTTTTCCTTTCAAATACAAAATCTGCCGGATTCCAGATAATACGGACTAATGATGTCGACAGGGAAGTTTTCCTTTTAATATTCGCCTCATCTTCAAAATGGAATCCAGTGATAACGAGTCTGGGTTATGTATACAGGTGAAATGGTAAGATCAAGCAAAACAATTACTGGAAAATATTCTTTTTACCAGGCTCATATGATAGTTATTTTACTCCCCTTCCTCTATTCATAGTTATGAAAAGGTGTAAAGCAAACCTGGTTTTTGCGATTTGAAGAATAAATAAATATAAATGTCATTAGGTGAGACAGCCAAAGCCCCCACTAATATGATCTTAATCCCATAACAGAAGGAAACTAAATTGGCGGGGAGAAGAAATTAGTCAGGAATCATGGAAGATTGTACGAACCAAGGAATACGAAACAAAGAGTAGAGTTACGAATTCTGTAAGAGGAGAAAGAGAATATTCACGGATGAAAATAGTTAGAAAGTTAGATAATTTGATCTCATCAACAACTATAACAGTAATACTTGGACGTTTTACAGAAAAACAAGTGAATTACATTTTATTGTTCATTTATATTTTGGCATTGTGTGGTGAAAGAAACCTTACGATGAAATTACTGACGGTGTGATATATTGCAATGTAATTACAATACGGTGAAAATGTATGAGATATAATCACCATGCGAGGAAATTACCACGATGTCATTACTGCGATGTCATTACTGCGATGAAATTACTGACGATGTGATATATTGTCATGTAATTACAATGCGGTGAAAATGTATGAGATGTAATCACCATGCGATGAAATTACCACGATGTCATTACTGCGATGACACTACCGATGATGTGATATATTGCAATGTAATTACAATGCGATGAAAATGTATGAGATGTAGTTACCATACGATTAAATTACCACGACGAAATTACCATGATGTAATTAACCGCGATGAAATTACCGGACACCAAAATGATAAAGGAGAAGGTGGACATTATTGACTGCTGTCATTAGTTCTGGCAACGTTTTTGTAGACTTTGTGAAATCATTTCTTAGAGGAGACTATTAGTAGCATTTATATTTTTTTATTACTGTCCACAAAGTAGAATGCACATTCTGTACATGATTGCATGAACTGAGAGAACACGGTGACAGATATTGTAGTAAAATAATGAAATGAAACGCGTCAACAAAATCATCAATATGTTTTTATTTGAGTTAGTTTATGTGTGGTTGGAAAGATCAGAAAAAAAAAATAACTGAAAAAACCGTACACGAGGACTTCAGGCAAAGTCCTCGGACACTTGAATAAAGGGACACATTTATTGACATGACCAAACACCCCCCCCCCCCCACCCCCCCCCCCCTCATCCCCCACCTCCCTCCTAAGTTCATCTGAGGTACTAAACCATTCCTTCCAGTTTGTTTCTATATGTGTCATATAGAAACAAACTGGAAGACGCCTCGTTATGCAGAAGAAAGAGAGAGGGGGTTGGGGGAGGGGAAGTAACCTGTTCGGTGTCGAAATGGTTTCCATGGCAACGTCTCGGGCGAGTGATATTCAGTGGCGGAGGGATGTTCTATTAAGGTATCGTGCTTATGTAAGGACCTCGTTCAAAGTTTTTCAAAAATAGGGAACTGGGGAAAAGTGTCATTAATGATGCTGAAGACGTTGCTGATGCTGCTGCTGTTTTTTTTTTCTTTTTTTTTATTTTTTTTATTTTTATTTTTTTGTGATGATAGAAGGAGGTCGGCTCCTCCGCGCTATTCACGACGTATAAAGTGTTTGAAGTGGAATAATGGCATTAAAATACTATATTTTCCCCTTTTGCATCGTACCATTATGAGTCATGTTTTATAGTTTTTCGATACCCAATAAGGTTTCCATCTTTCTTCCAGGAAAATGAGCTATTGATTAACTTTTAAAAGTGGTCATCATTGCACGAGTAGGTGAAAGACGGGAACATACGGAAATTGGACGAAAACATATTCCACGAGCTATACTAATACCCTTTTGAAAATATTGTTCAAAGGGAAACCCTGTAAGGTGGTCGAGCTGGGAGTTTCTATGCACTTTGAGCAAGAGAAAAATGACTGAATGTTATATCTGAAAGGGACGGTAAAAAGAAAAAAAAGAGACGAACCAACGATAAAGCATCCTTGTGCATAGGTATATAGATAGATAGACGGATATGGAAAATGTATTTATATATATGTATATATATATACATATATATAAATACATACATACGTACATATATAAACATCTACTTAAATAAGTATAAATACACTCACACACACACGAAAATTACACATTTATTAAGACAACAGCACGCGTACAGGACGCTGAAAAACCAAAAACGTTTAAGCTAATCTCTTTGCCATTCGTTTCATATTAAGCTCTGAAGCGTTTTCAGAGCCGGAATAGATGCTCAAGAGATAAAGGGGGGAAGAGAAGGCGGCAAATCCTCTAAAAGCTACGAGGACATATAAGCTCGGGAGAAACAGAGATCACGAGAGGGAAAAAAATGCATTAGGGCCCCAGGTCGGAAGAGGACTTATTGCGGTATCCAGACAAAATCCATTTCATGATCTGTATGAGTGCTTGTAGTAGTAGTAGAGGGAGAGGATGTACTAAAGGTGATCGAGTGCTCGTCTCTCTCTCTCTCTCTCTCTCTCTCTCTCTCTCTCTCTCTCTCCTGCCACCAGAATTGTGAACAGCAGCAGTGTGGAAGAGTTTAAAAGAAAGCCAGACAAAATCATTAGGACACTTTGAATGAACGGTAAAACCTGCCCCTACAGATAAGTGAGCACACGATGTCTCCTCGGATGGACTAACAAGTCTATGAGACATCCTAATACTTGTAACTCCTTGTAACTCTTATAACGCCTCACTAATATATACATATATATGCATATTTTGTATTACACACACATATCACACACACACACATATATATATATATATATATATATATATATATATATATATATATATATATATATATATATATAATATATATATATATATATATAT
>NC_087205.1:61532-66532 GCF_015104395.2 Macrobrachium nipponense | reverse complement strand
TTCCATTTATCGTTATTTGAACATATCTGGTTCTTAGGGCCTGATCTTGTGCCGCTGTTATCATTCCTTCAGTTTCCTTCTTGAGCTCTCCCCTCTGTAGCCATTGCCATGTGTCATCGCTGGCTAGTTCTTGAGTCTGTCTCTTGTATTGTCCGTGTATTGGTTTGTTGTGCCATTCCTCTGTTCTGCTTGTCATTCTCCTGTCTCTGTATATTTCTGGGTCTTTCTCTACTTTTATCAGTCCTTCTTCCCATGCACTCTTGAGCCACTTGTCTTCACTGGTTTTCAGATATTGCCCCAGTGCTCTGTTCTCGATGTTGTCGCAGTCCTCTATACTTAGTAGTCCTCTCCCTCGTTCATTTCGTGTTATGTATAGTCTCCGTATTTGCTCTTGGGTGTAGTGCTTTGTGTATTGTCATGTTTCCTGGTTTTCTGGTTTATGCTGTGAAGTACTGCCTTCGTCCGTTCCACTATTCCTGCACTGTATCTGATTACTGGCACTGCCCATGTGTTTATGGCTATTATCATATTTCCGGCGTTGAGTTTTGACTTGAGTATCGCCTTGAGTCTCTGCATATATTCTTTCCTGATCGTGTCCTTCATCTCTTGGTGTTTTATATCCCCTCCTTCCATTATTCCCAGGTATTTGTATCCAGTCTCATCTATGTGTTTGATGTTGTTCCCATCTGGTAGCTTTATCCCTTCAGTCTTTGTTTCTTTGCCCTTTTGTATGTTGACTAGGCACATTTTTCTATTCCAAACTCCATCCTGATGTCCCCAGATACAATCCTTACAGTCTGGATTAGAGTATCTATTTCCTTGATGCTCTTACCATACAGCTTGATGTCGTCCATGAACATCAGATGGTTGATTCTGTTTGCCTCTTTACTTGAGTTGGTACCCGGCATCCATCTTCTGAGTACTTTTGTTCGGGGTGGGAATCATGGCTATACGAAGAATAGTGGGGACAGGTTGAAGTCGCCCTGGAAGATCCCCCTCCTGATATTAACCTCTGGTAGTCTTATTCCAGAGCTTGTAAGTATTGTATTCCAGTTGCGCATTGTATTTTTAAGGAAGCTGATGTTTTTTTTCCTATGCTCGATATATTTTCAGGCATTCTATTAGCCATGTGTGTGGTATCATGTCGAAGGCTTTCTTATAGTCTATCCATGTCATGCTTAGGTTGCTTTTCCTTTTCCTTCGGTTCTTCATTTCCATTTTATCTATCTGGAGCTGGTCTTTTGTGCCCCTACACTTCCTTCTGCAGCCTTTCTGTTGGTGGGGGATGGTGTTAGTCTCCTCTAGGTAGTTGTATAGCCTTTCAGTGATGATACCTGTTAATAACTTCCACATTATTGGTAGGTAGATGATAGGCCTTTTTGTACCAAGGATGTTCTTCCTGTGGTCATCCATTTGGGCGCATAGTTGAATAGCAGAACAACTCCAGCATTGTATCATGAATTATTATTATTATTATTATTATTATTATTATTATTATTATTATTATTATTATTATTATTATTATTATTATTATTATTATTATATTATTTTATTATTATATTATTATTATTATTATTATTATTATTATTATTATTATTATTATTATTATTATTATTATTATTATTATCATCATCAAACTTCATGCAAACAATTACTATCTACGACATATCTCTTCATAGTTATGTGGCCTTTATAAACTGATTATTTAAAATTACGAGTTTCAATACATAAAGGTCCCTTATGTCCTAAATCAATTAATCCTCCAGGTTAGATTTAAGTACTGTTGTTGGAAGGTGACAGAAAATCAGAAATCGTGCACACACACACACACACACACACACACATATATATATATATATATATATATATATATATATATATATATATATATATATATATATATATATATATATATTTATGTGTGTGTGTGACACACACACACACACACACACACATATATATATATATATATATATATATATATATATATATATATATATATATATATTTATGTGTGTGTGTGTGAGCAAATAAATTCTGATAAAACATGATACGTCTCAAGTATAAAAGGCCCATTAAAACACTCTGGTTTAAAGCTAAGGACTATATTTCGGTGGCGAAATACAGTCCTTAGCTTTAAACCGGAGTGTTTTAATGGGCCTTTTATACTTGATATATATATATATAATAATATATATATATATATATATATATATATATATATATATATATATATATATATATATACATATATATATATATCTTCTTCTTCTTGGCTTTTTCCCGGCTTTTTTTCCCATTTTATATGGGGTCGCCGTTTCGGATGAGCCGTTTCCATCTATTTCTATCTTGTGCTTCTGCCTCATCAATCAATTCTTCTCATGTAAGTCTCCTTCCACACAGTCCTTTCCATCTCTTTTCTTGTCTCCCTCTTTTTCTTCTTCCTTGCACCTCCACCCCCATAGTATGTCTCCCAGCGTGGTCCTCATCTCTCCTCAACAGGTGTCCATACCATCTCAGCCTCCCCTCCTGCACTTTCTTTGATACTTCCACACCTTAGTTGACCCCCTTATTGTAGTCATTTCTGATCCTATCCACTCTTGTACCCCAGGCATCCACCTAAGCATTCTCATTTCTGCCACATCCATCTTCTTCTGCTCTGCTTTTCTCATGCTTGCTGTTTCCGTACCATACAGCATTGCTGTTCTTACCACCGTCTTGTGAAATTTTCCTTTTAACCTAAGCGGCACTCTTTTGTCACAAAGAACTCCGAGGCCGCTCTCCAGTTGTTCAGCCTGCCCTGTACCCGATGTTTTACTTCTTCTTCCATACTTCTCTAGCGTTAACAAAAGATCCCAAATACTTAAACTTATCAACTCTCCTTATTTGCTCACCACCAAGCTGAATCTTTCTCTATCATCCCCCTCAGTGGTGGTACACATATTCTGTCTTGGATCTACTTATTCTCATTCCTCTGTCCTCCAGTACTTGTCTCCATCTTTCCAATTTCACTTCCAGATCTTCCCTGGCTCTCTGCACACAGAACAATATCATCCGCATACAATATGTTCCATGGTACTGTCTCACTTACTTCTCTCTATTATAACATCCATCACTATGTTAAAGATAAATGGGCTCAGAGCCGACCCCTGGTGTAATCCTACTCCTCACCTCAAAACCTTCCGTCTCCCCAACACTGCTCCTCATCTGGTAAATACATTCCGGTACATCTCTTGTATCAATCGCACATACTTCTCTGGCACCATCTTCTCCCTCAGGCTCCTCCATACCTCTTTGTCTCGGGGACTCGGTCATAAGCCTTTTCAAGGTCAATGAATACTATATGTAGGTCCTTTGTCTTTCCCCGAATTTCTCCATTATTTGCCTCAGACAAAATATACCATCTGGTTGTTCCCATTCCCTTTCGTAAACATCCCAATCTGCTCTTACCTATTTGTACTTCTTCTCTCAGTCTAGCATCTATCATACCGTTCCAGTATCTTCAAAGTGTGGGACATCAATTTAATGCCCCTATAATTACCACACTCTTGGACATCGCCTTTCCCTTTAAAAATTGGGATCAATATACTCCCACGCCACTCATTTGGTATCTTTTCTGTGTTCAAGGATCTTTATCATAAGATCGTACAGATATCCACTCCTTCCTCTCCTAATGCTTTCCATGCCTCCACCGGGATCATGTCTGGTCGGTTGCTTCCATTCTTCATCTTCTTCAGTGCATTTAGTACCTCTTGCCTAGAAAAACCTCATTACCATGCCAATGTTCACTTGCCCATCCTTCTTATTAGTCTATTATTTTCTTCATTTAACAAACTGTTCGAAATTATTCTTTCCATTCTCATTTCACAATGTCTCCTCCTTCTAGCACTACACCCTCTTGATCCTTTATTGTGTTTTCATATGTATATCTTTGGTGCTCTTATTTCTAGCCCTTGATAGCTTGATCATCTTCTTTAATCCTTCCTTTGTTCCCAGCTCATTACACATCATCATACGGACTTTGCTTTAGCTTGGGCTACCACCTTTTCACCACCTTGTTTTTCTCTCTGTACCTATTTCTGTCTTCCACTGACTGTGACTCTTCCCATCTTTTCTTCCCTCCTTCTTATCTTTTACTACTTTCTCAATGTCTTCATCCCACCACCAACTCTCTTTTCTTCCCATATGATACCAGATGTCTCTCCTAGCAGCTCCTTTCCATGCCTTCTTATTACTGCTGCATTTTCGTGCCCACCATTCTTGAACATCTTCAATCCCTATATCAATATCCTCCAAAACCCTCCTCTTAAACTCTCTCTCTTATCCCCTTCCTTCTGTAATTCGTACCATTTAATTTTCCTTATCCCTTTAGCTTTGGTTTTTCTTTCCCTTTTCAAACTTCAGGTCCATACATAGCAGCCTGTGTTGGGGGCTACATGGTCGCCTGGAATACTTTGCAGTTCTTGACCTCCACCAGATTTATCCTTTTATACAAGAAATAGTCTATCTGGGAGAATCTTCCCCCACTCTATATGTTATTAGGTGTGTTCTTTTCTTCTCAAAGAATGTGTTTTACTATTGCCATGTCGAATGACACAGCAAAGTCCACTACACTTTCTCCTTCTGGGTTTCTCTCCCCAATTCCATGGCCCCCATGCACCCGCCCAATCGCTCATTTTCACTTCGACATGGTCATTCAAATCTGCCCCAACTATCACCCTCTCATGCTCTTCCAGTTCTTGCATTATTCCCATCCATGTCTCTCCAGAAATTTCCCTTCTCTTCTTCTGTGCAACCAACTTGTGGTGCATATGCGCTTATAATATTCAGAATCTCTCCTCCATAACATATCTTCAATCTGATGATACGGTCATTCTTTCTATGCACTTCTATTACCGAGTTCTTTAGTTCACTAGACAGTACTATGCCAACTCCATTTCTACCTTGTTTATTTGCTCCACTATAATATAGCTTATATCATCTCCCAACTCTTTAGCTTT
>NC_087205.1:47225-61032 GCF_015104395.2 Macrobrachium nipponense | reverse complement strand
TCAAAATCGATTTATGTTGTCCGTTGCATATTGTTGATGAATATTCCGGGGCAAACATTTACCAGGATGTGAGGACTTTTCCGTCCGGGGCGATCCCGCTTTGATGTTTTCTTTTACCAGATACCAGAATTCACTGTTATTGGAAGAGCGCAAACCATTATTCTTGTTTTTGAACGATAAAAACTGATTTGAGTTGCCAAGGCCATTGAATTACTGCGGATCATAATCAGTCTTGTTTTTTCCGTACGTATCTGGAGGCTCTTTGTTTTTTCTGCTCAGTCTGTTTTCTCACATTTATGCAAAGGAAGATTAAATTATAAATGTATGAGTTACTGCTTTCTGATGACCTCTTAGGATTACGTCAAACAGATATTTGACAATTGGAAAAATGAAATATTTGCCTATTGGGGAAAATTAAATATTTGCCTATTGGGAAAATTAAGCATTGCCTATTAGGAAAATTAAATATTTGCCTATTGGGAAAATTAAATATTTGCCTACTGGGAAAATTAAATATACTTGCCTACTGAGAAAATTAAATATTTGCCTTCTGAGAAAATTAAAATATTTGCCTAGTGGGAAAATTAAATTTTGCCTTTTAGGAAAATTAAACATTTGCCTTCTGGGAAAATTGAATATTTGCTTACTGGGAAAATTAAACATTTGACCTACTGGAAAAAATTAAATATTTGTCTATTTGGAAAATTAAAAATATTTGTCCATTGGGAAAATTAAGTATTTGCCTGTTGGGAAAAAAAGGAAAATTAAATATTTGCCTGTTGGAAAAATTAAATATTTGCCTGTAGGGAAAATTAAATATTTGCATATGGGCAAACTTAAATATTTGCGTATTGGGAAAATTAAGTATTTGCCTATTGGGAAAACTTAAATATTTGCCTATCGGGAAAATTAAATATTTGTCCATTGGAAAATTAAGTATTTGCCTATTAGGAAAAATTAAATATTTGCCTGTTGGGAAAGTTAAATGTTTTGCCTGTAGGGAAATTAAATATTTTGCATATTGGGGAAAATTAAATATTTGCGTATTGGGAAAATAGATATTTGCCTATTGGGAAAATTTAAAAATATTTTTGCCCATTGGGGAAATTAATAGTTTTCGTGGTAATCATTAGTGTGTATAATATATATATAATATATATATATATATATATATATATATATATATATATATATATATATATATATATATGTGTGTGTGTGTGTGTGTGTGTGTGTGTCTGTGTATGTGTCTGTGTCTGTGTGTCTGTGTGTCTGTGTATTTCTAAACATCGAACACAATCATTTGATTTTACTTTAAATAGTGGGAAGATACTTTGTATGGGGTAATAACTTTTTTGGTTATCATCAAGACGCTTTGGGAACTGTCATGTACTCAGTTGGAAATCAAAAGAACAAGTTACTGGTTTATTACCCAATAAAATTAAATATGAAATTAATAAAATGTTGTCGGTACGAGACGCCTGTCATGCTTATTATTCGGAACATTATACGATACGATTTTTTGTAAGAATCAGTTTTGGAATGAAACTTGTGTTGCTTGCCATTTTGTCAGAGTATGGGAAACCTTTTAGTAATTTGCAATAACATAGCTATTCAGGTGACGTTAATATTCTTCTGATGATTCGGATTTCTGTGGAAAGGTATTTAATTAGCTGATGCTGCAGCGATTCTCATACCTTAATTAAACAAATGGGAAAATTAATCTCAGGGACTCTGGTCTTTCTCTTGAAGTTGTTTAAATATTATTATTATTATTATTATTATTATTATTATTATTATTATTATTATTATTATTATTATTATTATTATTATTATTATTATTATTATCAATGAGTTTAGTACTTGCTTTAAAAGCAATAAACTCGCTCTAATCGTTCGCTTTGTTAATAAGATTCCTACAATAAAACATTATTAAACAAATATTATTACGATGAATGTAGAATATATGTCGAGTTTCTGTGAAACCATCAATAGTAAATAATATGGACGGAGCATTTTTAAAATGTTCGTACTTATTATGATTACGTATTGGTACGTATTCCAACTTTCAAATAATATAAAAAATAATGGCCATGGGATTGAAATATATGGGAAAATAATAAAATAGAATATGTACATAAATGCAGTGCGTGCAGTTATGTATTTTTACATTGTTTCTCTGTTTCTCAGAGCCCCATTTCATGTCACAACAACAACAGCAAAAACAACAACAACAACAACAACAACAATAATAATAATAATAATAATAATAATAATAAACCAATGCACGGACAGTACATGAGACAGACTAAAGAACTAGCCAGCGACGACCACATGGCAATGGCTACAGAGGGGAGAGCTCAAGAACGAAACTGAAGGAATGATAACAGCGGCACAAGATCAGGCCCTAAGAACCAGATATGTCCAAAGAACGATAGATGGAAATAACATCTCTCCCATATGTAGGAAGTGCAATACGAAAAATGAAACCATAAACCACATAGCAAGCGAATGCCCGGCACTTGCACAGAACCAGTACAAAAGAGGCATGATCAGTAGCAAAAGCCCCCCCACTGGAGCCTGTGCAAGAAACATCAGCTACCTTGCAGCAAGAAGTAGTACGAACACCAATCTGAAGGAGTGATAGAAAACGATCAGGCAAAGATCCTCTGGGACTATGGTATCAGAAACAGATAGGGTGATACGTGCAAATAGAAAGTATCACTCATTGATGTCGCAATACCATGGAACACCAGAGTTAAAGAGAAAGAGAGAGGAAAAATTGGATAAGTATCAAGACCTGAAAATAGAAATAAGAAGGATGTGCGATATGCCAGTGGAAATTGTACCCATAATCATAGGAACACTTGGCACGATCCCAAGATCCCTGAAAAGGAATCTGAAAAACTAGAGGCTGAAGTAGCTCCAGGACTCATGCAGAAGAGTGTGACCCTAGAAACGGCGCACATAGTAAGAAAGTGATGGACTCCTAAGGAGGCAGGATGCAACCTGGAACCCCACACTATAAATACCACCGAGTCGAACTGGAGGACTGTGATAGAGCAAAAGAAAAATATATATATAATAATAATAAAACCTAACGTAAAATGGGGGTGTTATTTAAATACATACAACAGCTTCAAAATATGATAATATTTTTTCCGTATTATATTTCACTATAAGTGATCGTGATGAAAATATTTAGGTAGTGCAAATCAGCCTTTCACGAATATAAAGAAAATAGAAAATTAGCCTGAAAAAGAACTTGAGTCTTAATGGAAATGAGACAATGATCAGCAGTGCATATATATATATATATATATATATATATATATATATATATATATATATATATATATTATATAGTATATATAGTATATAGATGAAAAAGGCATTAATGACAGACAATTATTATAAGCGATGTGTAATAAACACCATTAGAAGTAGATCATGAAAAATTTTTCTTTAAAGGCTAAAATTAACATAGACGTAAAAACTTTTAAAGGTTTCAGTACTCGTAGGTCAGTGAGATGCGGAAGTGATTATCTCTCTCTCTCTCTCTCTCTCTCTCTCTCTCTCTCTCTCCCGGATTGCATTAACACATGAATAGCGGGATATCTTTTGTTGTATAACAAAGATTAATTAGTGGATTAAACATGTTTTATGTAACACTGTGCCAAACTTATTCTGTTATTGTTATTGTTACATTAGAAGAGTAATTCTTTGTTTTGTGTTTAGTCATGAAGGTCGTTGTTGTACATTTTACACCACAAGAAGAGAGTGAGAGAGAGAGAGAGAGAGAGAGAGGAGAGAGCGAGAGAGAGAGAGAGAGAGAAGAAGAGAGAGAGAATTATTCTTATTGAATGACTGAAGAGTAGTTTCCTGCTTCATAGGAATAACCGATATCATGAGAGAGAGAGCGAGAGATTTGATTGACTTATTTATAGTAACTAAGACTGGCGTCACAACAGTAGGTTATTGACGCCAAAGAGAGGAGAGAGAGAGAGAGAGAGAGAGAGAGAGAGAGAGAGAGAGAGAGATATTACTTAATGATTTGACTGCTTGGGTGATCCAGCGTCCTGCGGGCCAGCTGGTTATGAGAGAGAGAGAGAGATGAGGAGACGAGAGAGAGAGAGAGAGAGAGAGGAGAATATCTAAAATATATGATCTCACGACCACCAAGAACGAAATTAATTTTAAGTTGGGGAAGGTATTACGATTTACCCGTGCCGAGGGATTTGCATTCAACTCTCTCTCATATATATTTTTTTTGTAGCGTCGCACATTGCTGGAACGAGGATGGGTTTGTTTCGGTTTGAGCTGCATGGAATGTGAATTTTATACACAAAAAATATATATAAACTATATTCTTATGTAAAAACGTAATAGTTCATGGAAATGAGATTATTTGGGTATAGGCGTGCTGCATTTCTTGTCTTATAGTGAGAAGTTACTCTATTATAAATTAGTTATATATATATATATATATATATATATATATATATATATATATATATATATATATATATATATATATATATGTGTGTCATTCACCTTAACATTCCTTTCTGTACACAAACATTAAGCCACAAATATCATTTAATATCTAATTCACTATACCTCGGAATAACTTACACTCATGGGAATTTCAATGGCTGATTTGTGCTTCATCGTCAGTGGGATTCGAACCACTGCCTGCTTTAGAACAGCGATGTAGAGGGACTTTGACCACTCAGCCATCAAGAGAGGTATAAGATAATATCGTCTCTGTTGCTCATTTATATATATATATTATATATATATATATATATATATATATATATATATATATATATATATATTTTTTTTTTTTTCAGTCACGCATAATCTTCATGTCTGTAATGGTTCCTAGTTTTCAGTATCGATAAGTTCATTCAGATCTGCCATTTTTCCGAATTTTTTTAATAGTGTAATATTAATTTTAGGAGAGAGAGAGAGAGAGAGAGAGAGAGAGAGAGAGAGAGAGGTTCTTATATTTGCTTATAGTTAAGCTTCTGACATTGAGCCTCTCTTCTATTATCCATGAGGAGCGGGAAAATTGGAAGATAGATATTCCTCTGTAAGCTTCATTCTGTTTTCCTTCGTAGCTTTTGTGATGATGTATTACACGTAGTTTCCAATAGTTCAAGTATTGGACGCAATACTGAAAAATACGCGTCTATCAGAGTCCTTCTACTAATTGCTCGATCCTTTACGATAACGAAGAGGTCCTCCGCATCGGCGCACGGACTGAGTAATGTGATTAAGACTCGCGAATTTAATTACCATGATGAATTCTCTGTTATATACTTGATTGCGTCGTAATGGGAGCTCGGATTTGCTTCAGCGATATGTCTTGCAATTCAATACGACTGAGAAGATTCTCGTTGCACATTTTATTTCTTTCCTTACGTTCTGTGTATTTTCAGTTTTCTGTAAATGAAAACTGTTGAATGGCTATTTTTCTCCCCGTCCGCATTTTTGCTGTCCGCCCTCAGATCTTAAAAACTGCAGCGGCTAGAGGGCGCAAATTAGTATGTTGATCAATCCACCCTACAGTCATCAAACCTACCAAATTGCAGCCCTGTAGCCTTGATAGTTTTTATTTTATTAAAGGGTAAGGATAGCCACGATCGTGCATGTGGCGCCGACGACTCCAGTTCCGCAGCTGGGGAGCAACTGGCCGTTTACGGTCGTAGCTAAGTTTCGTACTGCTGGACATCGCTAGTTTTATATAGCATTATACGCTGTACAAAAAACTTCGAAGTATTACTTGCTTGTTATTGTAGAGATGAGATATGGCAGAACCACTTATTCTGCCGTAACCGTTAATGAAACTTATCTAGAAGAGTTGGAGCCTACTAATAACAATAGTAATATCTTGGGTAGAAATTCTATAAAGGAACCGTTTCAATTTCTTGTTACTAACGACCATAAGATTTCTATATTTTATTTTTGCAAAAAAATATACTCGTTACGAAAGGTTTCCCTCTTATTACATCCTTCAGACCATTAGGCAGTTAGGCCTAAAGAAATCCAATTTGTTAGTGAGGCTTACAGGCCTACAATTCCATCTCGGAAACAATATTATTATTGTCGAAAAAGTTTAATAACAATGACGAACAATAGTTAAAAATCTCTCTCTCTCTCTCTCTCTCTCTCTCTCTCTCTCTCTCTCTCTCTCTCTCTCTCTGATACCCTTGATTCGCTTAGATTAGATGTCGAAACGCGATGAAGATAAGAGTAAATAAACAATTTATCGAACCCTTATATATATATATATATGTATATATATATATATATATATATATAAATATATATATATATATATATATACATATATATATATATATATATATATATATATATATATATATATATATATATATATATATATATATATATATATATATGTGTGTGTGTGTGTGTGTGTGTGTGTGTATGTGTGTATGTGTTGTGTGTGTGTATATATATATATATATATATATATATATATATATATATATATATATATATATATATATATATATATATATATATATATATAAGGAAGACTCATTTCGTCGAACCTCTCAGATCTATATTCGAGACATAGCTGATTAAGAAGAGGGGAATAACTAAACATTAATTCACTGCTTATGATATTATCAGAAGGTATTCACATTAGATTTTTAAAGATGACAGTAACATTTCATAATTACCTGGTGCTCTTTTAAGTCGCTGAGAGCTAGTGAGCAAAGGAAATATATTATACAAATAGTATTTGATATGACGCTAACCCGTTTCGCCACTTTCACAGTCAACTAGAGCAGAGAAGCTCTTATCCGTTTAAAAAAGGCAGTTATGACATTCAATACTGCATCATTGAAAGCTAGATTTAGTTCAGAACCGGCCCCCACCCCCCTTCCTTTTGCTGTACCTCCTTTCATATTCTCTTTTTCCCATCTTACTTCCTTCATTGCGTAACTGCTCTGAAGTTTCCCTCCTGTTACACCTTTTCAAACGTTTTACTCTCAATTTCCTTTTCAGCGCTGAATGATTTCATAGTTCCCAATGCTTGGCCTTTGTGCTAAATACTATATTAAATATTCAATACATACCCTCCGTCTTAACTGATCGGCTAATCTCCTCACAAAAATCTTATACCAAGAACACAGCAGACTTCATATATTTTTATTCATATTAATAGGAAAAGTAAATCCACAATAATATGTCTGTTTGATCTTGTTATTTGAAATATAAGGAGGACCGTGCAGGTCATCGAAAACTTTCTGCTTTGTATTTTAGATAACAAGATCAAACAGACATATTATTGTGGATTTACTTTTCCATTTTATTGACTCATGTGATTATGAGTTTTCTTTGGATTCAGATTAATGTTAGGTTAGATGTATCTATATTACCACATACATTACAATGTCATTATTTAAGCTAAATGTATCACAACTTCATTGTATACATCTTTCCATCCTTCAACAACTACGTTGATTGTACTGTGACCTCTGTTTTGTTCGCCTCGTGTCAGACACTACATTTCCGCGCGCGAGGGCTATTGACTTGTCTGTTTGTTGTCTGTATAAGTCAGTAAGTTTGTGGATGCAGTTTCTTACTGACGCCTTCGCTACATGTTTTTACTCTTCAAACTAATCCACATGGAAATAACCATTCCTGTGACAATTCTAAATGGACGGATCTCGATTGACGTCAAGAAATATCGGGATAGGAAAATAAGGTGTCAAATTTACTGAATATATTTAACAAATTTCCGAACAAATTAATGATCGCTCCCATTTATAGTGCAGGGGAATAGAAGCAGAAAAAAAGGAGTCAAATTCCTTAAATGTATCCATAAATTTTCTGGATTGACGATCACTCCCTTTTATAGTGCAGGGAATTCATTAGAAGCAGAAAGAAAATGAGTTAAATTTATTAAATTATATCCAACAAGTTCTGAGCAAATTAACGATCGCTCCCATTTACAGTGCAGGGGATTAGAAGCAGAAAGAAAATGAGTTAAATTTATTAAATATATTCATCAAGTTTCTGAGCAAATTAACGATCGCTCCCATTTATAGTGCAGGGGATTAGAAGCAGAAAGAAAATGAGTTAAATTTATTAAATATATTCATCAAGTTTCTTAGCAAATTAACGATCGCTCCCATTTATAGTGGAGGGGATTAGTAGCAGAAAGAAAAGGAGTTAAATTTATTAAATATATTCATCAAGTTTCTGAGCAAATTAACGATCGCTCCCATTTATAGTGGAGGGATTAGAAGCAGAAAAAAAGGAGTCAAATTCCTTAAATATATTCATCAAGTTTCCGAGCAAATTAACGATCACTCCCATTTATAGTGGAGGGGATTAGAAGCAGACAGCCCACACGAATCGACGAGGCTTTTGATAAGGGTTTTGATGGAGGAAGATCAGAAACGAAGCTCCTCGTGGTTTGGGAATGAAAGAAAAACTCCCAAGTTACCAGATCTCTGTGAGGCAGGAGAGACAAAAGGGTCCGCATGAAAGAGCTCCAGTTGCTAATGAATTAAGCAACGTTATGACGAAACCGGTTGAATGAGACTGAATAGGGGAATAGCAGCAGTCGTCTTCCGCGTATTCATTCTCTCTCTCTCTCTCTCTCTCTCTCTCTCTCTCTCTCTCTCCCCGTACTGGCAGCACAAGTTTTTTGTCTGCTTTAGAGGCGTAAACGTTTCATGTGTAAAAAAGGGACTGAAGTAAACTGAGTCTAAGTTCAATTATGATATATGTATGTATGTATGTATGTATGTATGTATGTATGCATATATATATATATATATATATATATATATGTGTGTGTGTGTGTGTATGTATGATGTATATTATATATGATATATATATATATATATATATATATATATATATATATATATATATATTATAATATATATATATATGGATGGAGAGAGAGAGAGAGAGAGAGAGAGAGAGAGAGAGAGAGAGAGAGAGACTTGGTAACAATTAGCTATGTTTTAAATGCACGCAATTAATACACGTGAATTTTGAATTTTAAATTCTGTTAGAGAGAGAGAGAGAGAGAGAGAGAGAGAGAGAGAGAGACTAGGTAACAATTAGCTGTTTTAAATGCATACAAATAATGTACTGAAATTTTAGATTCTGTTGTACTTCTTCAGTCTTAGGCAACAGAAAGCCATTTTGAATTTTATCACGATATTTGGTAGCAAAACATTTCCCGTGCCAAATTATATTCCTCATCTTTGCATATATTATTTTTACAATTCCCCTAAAATTGTTTCCGAATGACAGTGGGAAACATTAAGAAACGATCCTCTAAAGTTGGGGTATTATCTTTAAATCTGAATTTGAGATTTCATTATAAAAACGATAGAATATCAGTGCACAATTCTATAGAATTTACTGGCAAAGTCTCAGAAAGCGTATAATTAAAGTATGCTTTGTTCAAAACCAGTGAATAGGTAATATATTTCGGGAGAAAATGCAGAGTAAAGCCTTTCTGCCACGACTCTTCTTATTTAAGGAATCTGTATAAAAAGAAAACAGCCATGATTGTGAAGTTAGTGTTCAGTATAATCATACACAATATATTTCCAAAGCTAAAAGGTTGATCAGTCATCCGCACCCAAAACTATAGTCATTTTGCTCATTAAATCTGAAGTTCATTTAAATTTACGCGATCTATGTATGTGGCTTGAATTATGCTGATGGTTTGATCAAATCTGGTAAGACCACCGGTAATTAAAGGCATGAGTATTTAGCCAAAGCAGCTAGTCCAGTGTTTTTCACTTTCCCTCGTGGCTTATACCTTTACTTATGCATTTATCACGTTCCAAAGTTTCGTGATTCATTTATATATATATATATATATATATATATATATATATATATATATATATATATATATATATATATATATATATATATATATATATATATATATATATATATATATATATATATATATATATATATATATATATATGAATAACTTGATTACGAAGGTTGTTTTTGCCACGAAGGAAAAAAATGAAAAAGCGAGATAGCCAAGTACTTTCAGTCCTGTTCGGACCCTTTACTGAGGCAAACTGATTTTACAGAGAACAACATAGTCAAAAGAAGGCTTAATATACAAACTGACACTACAATATTAGCCATAAGGGCGATTTTCATTCAACAGAAGGGAGGAGCCGCCTGAGGCTAGCCACACCTTGAAGGATACACGCAGTAAACAATCATTTGTTTACTGCGTGTATCCTTCAAGGTGTATCCTTCAGCGGTCCTTCCCTTCTGTAGAGTGAAAATCTCCCTTATGGCTAATAAAGTAGTGTCAGTTTGTATATTAAGCCTTCTTTTGACTATGTTGTTCTCTGTAAAATCAGTTTGCCTCAGTAAAGGGTCCGAACAGGACTGAAAGTACTTGGCTATCTCGCTTTTTCATTTTTTTCCTTCGTGGCAAAAACAACCTTCGTAATCAAGTTATTCATTATATATATATATATATATATATATATATATATATATATATATATATATATATATATATATATATATATATATATATATATGTGTATATATATATATATATATATATATATATATATATATACTATATATATATATATATATATTTATATATATATATGCGAATACTATTTTTGTGCAGAAGGCCTCGGAAGAAAATGGTACCTAAAATGAGCTGTAGCTACAAAGTCCTAGTAAAAAGTCTCAAACGTATAATTCACCAGAGAAAGAGGAAGTGTTGAGTATCTGGCAACATGCATTTTTATTGCAATACTAAATCTCAACTCTCTTATCCTTAAGATGATTCGCAACATCATTCAGCACCAGCATTAGAAATACTAAATTCGATTTTGAGACACCGAAGTAGTATAAATGCCCTCTCGAAACAAAATAGCTGAGAAAAGAAGAGCTTTCTTCCAATACTAAATGACAGATTCTCTTTCGCAAGAGGATGACTTCCCCCGTCAAGTTCATAAGTAAACTCTTGAAGAAACCGAGTGGAATGCAATTATGAAGATTGTCTGAGGTAGCTTTCAATGATAATACCGCCACAGGGAGATAGATGTTCGGGCGAAATGAAAAGGACGATGAATGAATGGTTCGTGAGATGCCAAAGAGAGCTTTCGCCGGAGGCAAGATAGAGGACAAGAAAAACGAGACCATATTTTAACGAGAATAAGCTCTAGAGCAATGGGATGAAAAGGCAAGAGGATAAGTTTCATTTTTAACAAACGTTTTACAAGTTTTTTTTTTTCTGGTCTGGAAAAGGGAGCATTAGTTGCGGAAGGATTTTAGTGCATAGCGTTTTATATTTTTTAATCTGTTTTCTCAGTATATAACAAGAAAGTCTGCTTGACCATTAAAAGTACAGTAATTTTTCTAAAATTGTCTCTTGTTCTTTGCCTTGGGGAGTTTGAATTATTATTTTACTCTGTCCTTGAGCGAAAAATTATGGAATTTTATCCTGGAAATTGTAAGTGTGGGGAAAATGTCATGAATTGAGCAAGAAATTTGATATTCAGTTCGTTCCAGTTGGGAAGTTTAATTTTTAATTGTTTCGTTCCTCTTAGTTGCCGGAAAACCTTCTTTTTTTAGTAGTTGACCATCATCTAGAAATTCCAAATTAAACAAGAGAATGAATTATTGTTCTCTAAATGTTGACCTTGAATATTTTTACTACTTACGAGGGCCAACTTGCGAAATTAAATGTGCGTTACCTTTTCAAGCCTAGTAAACGTAATTATAGGACGCTGCTGTTATTATTTGATAACTGTTGTTATAACTTGAATGTGGGTAATCACCTAAGGAGCACTCAAGCTGATTTTTAACCCATCTCGTAATGATGTTTCTGAGCTGATCAGGATAATGAGTGAATATTAGTGAATTTTATTACCAAACCTTAAAGGGAATTGTCTAAAACACACACACACACACACACACACACACATTCTAATATGCTGGAAATTACAATTACACGATATTATGTTTTCTGAAATTAAACTGTCTTTTCAGAAGGGGACTTTCTTTATTTTTTTTAATCGTATGATTTTTTCTATCTTATGTAAAATTGTGAGCCGTAAAACTAACTGAATATTTTTTAAGCCTAACCGTTGGGAGGTGTAATATGGTAGGAAGTATTTCTTAACAAAGAATATTTTTTCTCGAATGTCAAATAATTTATGTGAAACGTATTTTGACATCAAGGGGAAATGGGAGTCATTGTTCAAGTGTCAATAGGTAGTTTATTATTATTATTATTATTATTATTATTATTATTATTATTATTATTATTATTATTATTATTATTATTATTATTATTATTATTATTATTATTCTAATAATACTAATAATAATAATAATAATAAATAATAATAATAATAATAATAGAAAAATGCGCCTTAGTCAACATACAGAAACGCAAAGTATCGAGAACTGAAGGGATAAAGCTACCAGATGGGAGCAACTTCAAACACATAGATGAGACAGGATACAAATACCTGGGAATAATGGAAGGAGGAGATATAAAACACCAAGAGATGAAGGACACGATCAGGAAAGAATATATGCAAAGACTCAAGGCGATACTCAAGTCAAAACTCAACGCCGGAAATATGATAAAAGCCATAAACACATGGGCAGTGCCAGTAATCAGATACAGCGCAGGAATAGTGGAATGGACGAAGGCAGAACTCCGCAGCATAGATCAGAAAACAAGGAAACATATGACAATACACAAAGCACTACACCCAAGAGCAAATACGGACAGACTATGCATAATACGAAAGGAAGGAGGGAGAGGACTACTAAGTATAGAGGGCTGCGTCAACATCGAGAGAATAGAGCACTGGGGCAATATCTGAAAACCAGTGAAGACGAGTGGCTAAAGAGCGCATGGGAAGAAGGACTAATAAAAGAAGACGAAGACCCAGAAATATACAGAGACAGGAAAATGACAAACAGAACAGAGGACTGTGACAACAAACCAATGCACGGACAATACATGAGACAGACTAAAGAACTGGCCAGCGATGACACATGGCAATGGCTACTGAGAGGAGAACTAAAGAAGGAAACTGAAGGAATGATAACAGCGGCACAAGATCAGGCCCTAAGAACCAGATATGTTCAAAGAACGATAGACGGAAATAACATCTCTCCCATATGTAGGAAGTGCAATACGAAAAATGAAACCATAAACCACATAGCAAGCAAATGCCCGGCACTTGCACAGAATCAGTACAAAAAGAGGCATGATTCAGTGGCAAAAGCCCTCCACTGGAGCCTGTGCAAGAAACATCAGCTACCTTGCAGTAATAAGTGGTACGACCACCACCAACCTGAGGGAGTGATAGAAAACGATCAGGCAAAGATCCTCTGGGACTATGATATCAGAACAGATAGGGTGATACATGCAAATAGACCAGACGTGACGTTGATTGACAAAGTCAAGAAGAAAGTATCACTCGTTGATGTCGCAATACCATGGAACACCAGAGTTGAAGAGAAAGAGAGGGAAAAAATGGATAAGTATAAAGATCTGAAAATAGAAATAAGAAGGATATGGGATATGCCAGTGGAAATTGTACCCATAATCATAGGAACACTAGGCACGATCCCAAGATCCCTGAAAAGGAATCTAGAAAAACTAGAGGCTGAAGTAGCTCCAGGACTCATGCAGAAGAGTGTGATCCTAGAAACGGCACACATAGTAAGAAAAGTGATGGACACCTAAGGAGGCAGGATGCAATGCGGAACC
>NC_087205.1:29725-42225 GCF_015104395.2 Macrobrachium nipponense | reverse complement strand
TGTACGCTACTACTACTGCTACTATTACTATACTACTGTCGCGCTGCTCGCTGCTGCTGCTGCTGCTCGCTGCTTGTGATATGACGATTAATTAATTGAGAGAAAAAAAAAAAATGATCTGTATGTGATAAAAATAATAATAATTATTTTATTATTACACATTTATTAGGCACGATATTACAAAATTTTAAAAAATAATTTTTTTAATTTACCAAAACAAAAATAAATGAAGACAATTTTCATTTTTCAATCAAAAAAGCGACAATGAATAAGATCAAGCGGCCGGCGGCGGCGGCGGTGAATAAGACGACCAACAATAACTTGTATAACAAATTATTATTTCAATTATTTACCAATATTCCCAATCATGATATGTCTGATACAATTTTAGACGGTCAAAGTATTTTAAATTTAGTTAAAACGGTATCTTTAGCCACTAGTGATAAACACTCAACTGGAACTTGATAGACGTGGCCACTTTTGAGTTACCTCGATGCCGAGCTCGCGACTGACAATTTTCAACATATCGTATTGGTATTCGTACCGGAGAATCATAGTATCGATGCGGATTATGTATACAAGGTAAAACAAAAACTCGGTAAACACGTCATTTTTGATATTTTTACTAAACCTACTAATGTAAATGATTTAAGAAAGATAAATGAATGGGCGGAGGAACAACGGGGATGGTCGGGGGATACAGTTTTAGATAGTATTCCTTCAGCTAGATATTCATTTTTCTGTCGATCAAGATTTGAGACGATAAATGGTTTTATAAATTTAATCCAGATTGTACCAAACGTGAGCTTTTCCATACTGGCCCACTCCTAAAGAATCGTTTCACATTGATATGATGCATTATATAAAAGAGTGCCGGATTAAATGTGTGGTCTCTAATGTTTGGACCATTAGATTGTAAAGTGTATCAAAATACCTTACCGAAGTGATCGTAATAGTATGTTGTCATTCTTTCCCATGACATAGTTACGCCACGCGTATTAGTAGAAAACATATTGCCACAAGCAAGTCTATATCAAATTATAGACGTAATGCGTAAACATGGATCGTATCAATCATTTTCCGGTATTACTATGCCCAAATTTATTCACAAAGTTAAATATAGTTTAATCAAACGTTTTCACATATACCGAAATGCAAGCGTTAATAGAAACGCCAATGTTTATTAATAAAATGTTAAAAATAACCAACGTGCGATCGAAAATGTGAATACGAAGGCATTGTAGAAATTAAAAAATGACGAAAGGGGTACCTGTATACGATCTAGCGCGCATTGTTATATGATGGATGGTGGCCCCCCCGAACTTTTATTAAATAGACCATTTATATATCTCATTTGTAATGAAGATACGAATACAGTTACATTTATCGGTACATTTACAGGTAAAACTATTTGAATAAATAAAAAATATGAATTCAAAAAATACTACTATTCCTCTTCCTTCTACTTCTAATGATGATGATGATGATGAAAATGGTTTTTTATCTATTCGACATTTACCAGAGATTTCAACGACGACGACGATAACGTCTCCGATAAATATAAGTAATTTATTTACTTTTAATGATAATATTCCAGAAACACTACCGGAAATAGAATTGGATCGAATTCAAAATAGTAATAATAATAATAATAATGAATCTTTCCCCCCGGGTATATGGAGTGAAATTGTCACAACGATAGAAAATTTATTAAGTTCGCTACCCGAATTTCCTTCGCCACCATTTGCCAATATATCGTCGAATCAAAAAATTAAGCGAGTTGATGATGAAGTACAAGCCATTTTAAAAAGACATGGAATAAAAACGTCTAATGATAATAATGATGGAATGAAAATGTCTAATAATAATAATAATTTTTATTATAAAAATGATGACGGATTGAAAAAAGTTAATAATAATAATAATAACGATGATGGTGAAGATAATTTATTATTACGCGAACTTCAACAATTAATACGTAAATATAATCGTCATTCATAATTTTTTTATAAAAAAAACAAAAAAATATACGTATATATATATATATGTAAGGTATAGTTTTTTTTTAAAATAAAAGATCAAAATGGAAAAAATTTATAATACAAATCATCGAGAGATTGTTTTACTTCCTAATTCTGTACAGGAATATCCGTATATCGTAAAGAAAATTTCTTTACGTAAAAATGATAAAAAAAATGTATATTTTAATATAGATAAAACATTAGCTAAACAATCTATTAGATTAAAAAATGTAGCGAATAAATTAATTTTAATGAATACATCCCAAAACAAGACTGTTGTAATAAAACCGGGCGCTCTTTTAGCTAATGCGAGGTTATGTCAAACTACTGTCCCGATTTAGTATTAAAAGAAGAGAGAAGTAGTAGTAGTAGTAGTGGGGTGGGGTGGTGATGGTGAGAATAATAATAATGACGACGACGATAAAAAGGGAAATAATACAAGAGGAAAGGGAGGATTTGGTTCTACCGGTATATAAAAAATGGATTTTATAAAATATTGTATAATTTGCCAAAACTTTTTTTATTATTATTACAAGCTTTAATAATAATAATGATAATTAATTGTCCATATTGTTTTCTTCATTTTATAAACGCATTTATGTCAATGTTTCAAAGAATAATAATAATAATTTTACTCCTCCTAAATATATTATTTTAATTGCATCGATGATAAGAAAAAGAGGCGAGTTCTAATAGTGGTGGAAAAATTCATTCTGCGTAGTGAAGATTTTCGTAATAAAAGTAATGTAACTAAAAAATCTCATATTTATGTGAATATATGATGATGCTGATGATGATTATAAACTAGTTTATACTTTTATAATTATATAAGAATGCGTTAAAATCGCACTTGAATAAAGTTAAAATTGTTTTTATAATCGGATTCAGCCATTTGTTTCAGAAACGAAATGACATTTTGATTAATTTTTATCATTAGCCTCGTCTCTAATATTTATATTTTTCATATCTAATACCTTATAAGAATAAATATAAAAGGGATGAATAAAAAAACAGTATCCATGGTTATCATCATTAATAAATTCAAAATAAAATTTTATACCATTTTTATTATATCGACCTATAATATTCATATCATTCAAATTAATTTTTTTTACAAAGTAAAGGCTATCTATACCTGTTTTTGCCACTCTCTATTCTTTTATTTTTTTCTAAATTTAAGTTTTCCATTTCATTTGGAATGAGAAATCTTTACACTTGTATTGTTTCGATACAATATACTTAAGAGTATAATCTATATCAACTGGTTCGGATAAAAATATATACTTTAACTTTCATCATCATTATGATTATTTTTTAAATTTAAAAAAAGATATATAGTAGTAGTAGTAGTAATCATCCTTTTAAAAACTCTTTATTTACTCATATATTATATAATCATCATCATAATGCATAAAGACAATGTAATGATTATTCCACTTCATCTCGTCAACCCTTTTATAAAAATTTATCCACCAGCCATTCTCCCTTTTAATATACTGAGAGATTCAGTCTTTTCAGATCATTGGAATCACTATTATGATAAAAATGAATATTATTATTATTTTTATAAAAATGCTTCACAAAAGCAAAAAAAGGATTTTGTAACATGCCTTTTACAGAAATTAAATAGAAATTTTTTAATCAAAGAAAATTGTATATACGATTTTGGTTACTATGATTTTGATATACCATATAAATTTAAAAATAATATTCTAATAAACGAACAAAATATATCTAAAAATTTTATTTATATTTCGAGTAAAGAAATAAATTTTGAAAAATATCATCATCATAATAATGATGATGATATTATTAAAAAGCTAAAAACATTTGAAGAGTTTAAAAATTATCATATTGAAAGAATAACATCAACGTCACTAAGTTTAGCGAATGATTTAAAAAAAAATAAAAATAAAAAATGACAACAACAACCATTACAAAACCATTTAGCTATTTAAGCGCAAAACTTTTACTTATTTTCAACCAAAACAAAGATATTGATATTGGTCAAGTTAAAGAAATTTTACAATACGAAAAAAGCGATTCATTCGTTGATAACAATATGATACGACAAATTTTACAAATAGACAAAATAAATCAAGAAACTAATTTGAGCGAAAAAATTACTAAAATCATCGATGAAATTTCATTATTGAATAATTATAATGATATTGATAAATATGCTTTATTAATTGAAATTATAAATAATAGAATACCGACAAGATCGTATTCTACTACGAGTGAATTTTTCAACTTGTTGGAGATGGGTCCTAATAATAAAAAAAGACTTTTGGAAAATGAAACTACTACAACAACAACAACGAATGTTGAAAAAAGAATGAGGATGATTAATTCACCGCCACCACTAGCAAACCAAAAGAGAAGAAGAAGAAGATCTCTTTTGGCCAAAGATGACGGGAAAAGGAAAAGGATGACGACGATGACTGATTCACCCGCGATGAATTTATCCTATTTTAACAGTCGTAGTGATAATAATGGCGATGATGATGATGATGATGATGATAGGAAAAGGACGACGACAAGGACGATGACAACTACTGATTCGCCCGCGATGAATTTATCCAATCTTAATGGCAATGATGATGATGATGGCGATGATGATGAACAAGAATTATTATTATTATTGAATAATAATGATGATGATAGGACGACGACGACGACGACGACGACGACGAACGATTCACCACCACCCATGTCCTCCTCTACTAAAGTTGATGAAAAAAGGGGGGGAGGATTATTATCATCATCATTGAATAGTGATGATAGAAACATGATGATGATGATGATGGATACATCTAAAGATGATGATGATAAAAAAGAAGAAAAGGATTATTATTAAATAGAGATAGAAAACAAGAAAAAAGGAAAGGAGAATTGTTAATGGATAGTGGTGTGAAAAGACAAAGAAGGACGACGCCTACTGGTTCATCATCAGCCACCACGATGAATTTATTATCCCTTTCTAAAGATGATGATGAAAATGGGGAAAAAGGATTATTATTATCGTTGATGAATAGCGATGAAAAGAAGGAGGAGGGAGGGATCGAGTCACCGATAAATTTTGATAATTTATTTATGTCCTATTGACAATAACGATAAATTTAATTATTTATTAAATGACACTATGATAAGAAATGATGGTGATGATGGAAATTTGATAAGAAATGGTGGTGATGATGGAAATTATCATCATCATAATGTGTTTAATTCAAATTTAATTAATGATGCTATAATATGTTCACTTTGTAATTATTGTAGTCCTAAAGTAGATAAAATTAATAATAATTATGTTAGCCAACAGGATTTATATAATAAATATTTTCAAAATAAAATTGAAAATTTATTGTAAACATGTTTTATTATTATCATTATAAAAATAAAATTTCGAATTTATTGTAATAATAGTAATAGTTTGATTTAAACTTTTTTTTTAAATGGTTTTCGCGTTATATAAGTAATTATAATCAAGAGGGGGGCGTTAGTATAAATCATCATGTCTATTGTAAATAACATATATACAACATTACGCGATAAAAATTACGAAGCGGCGCTCAAACATTACCACGAATTATTATATTCTTTAATAAGATTTATTTCTCAAAATAACGACGATGATTTAATCGTTTTAAGCGATTTACAACATAATGAAAGTAATCATCATTCATTAATAATAAATTATTTATATTTTATGATTCAAAAAAAATATAGTAAGAATAGTATAGTGATAACGAGACAAAAATTTAATAAAGAAGATTTGAATAATATTTCAAGTATAAAAGAACTTTTAACGATTAGTACCGATCCCTATATGTATATACCACCCAATTTTGATCATTTTTTAATATGTACGTATAAAATATTATTACAAGATTTAAGTAAGGCTCTTGATAGCAGTGATAGTATAAATGTTTTAAATGATGATGATAATAATAATTATTCATCAGAATACTTTTTAATGTGTACTAAATTATTAAACACTATTCTTTCGGGGTATGAAACGAATAATATCAATCGATTATACTATAACTTTCCCAACACGCCTCATTGGCTCCAAGGTCTTCGATTAGCAAATTTAATATTCAAATATTTATTTTTTAGTTATCAAAATATACGGGAACAATGGAAAATAACAAATTCGGAGAAAATGTTACAACTGCAACAACAATACCAAATTAATAGCATTGAAAAATTTAATAATCATCATTCTGAATTACAAGATCAAATAAAACGGAAAAGTGATGATGTGTTAATTCTAATTCAAATATTGAAAAATATAAAACAATTTTTACTTGATGATAAAAATAATACCATCATCATCACTGATGATGATGATAATAATAATGATATTGGAAAATTAAACGATGAAAACCACGCTCATCTCGTACGTGAAATATACAGCACAATTTTGATGCGGCTAAAATGTATAATAAATGAATGCAAATTGGAACGCAGGAAAGGTGGTGATGGCGGTGGTGGCGGCAGCAGCAGCAGCAGCGGCGGCTGCGGCGGTGATGGTGATGGTGGTGATGTGTTAATTCTAATTCAAATATTGAAAAACATAAAACGTTTTTTACTTGCTAATAATAATGATGATCAAAATAATAATACCATCATCACCGCCGATAATAATAATGATATTGGAAAATTAAACGATGGAAACCACGTTTCTCTCATACGTGAAATATACGACGCAATTTTAAATCAGCGAAGACGTATAAATGAATGCATATTGGAACGGAAGAATGCAATAGATAACATTTTATTCACATTATCAAATTTATTAACAGAGGAGAAGATTGATATTAATAATACACTTATATCATCATCATCATCATTACTAAAACCGATAGTTGAAAATATACGGTTTTTACAAAATGTTAAACGAAAATACGAACGGCGAGAAAAAATCAAAGAAAATATAAATGATGATGATGATGATGATGATGATAAAAATTTTATTACAAATGTGAAAAAATTATTATTTACCCCTTTTCAAACTAAAAACGAGCTTCGTATATTTCAAAATCATTTTAAAGTGAATGGTTCATATCATAATCATAATAATGATATTTACGAAAGGATATTCGCGTTATTATTAATGTATCAAAATTATAAGTATTTAATTGATAATTTATTTGATAGTAAAAATCTACTAAACGAAGAAGTCGGCGGCGAATTAGAACATGCAGTTTCACTTTTTAAACGAGGAAAACTTGATGACTCGAACAAAATTAAAATGTTAGACGCGTACGGCAATTTTTTATCACAAGTTATATTAGAAATATATCGTTTATCATTAAATAACCCCACCACCGCCACTCCTCCTCCTCCTTTTCCCAATTTAGATTCATTATTACAAACACATATGCAAATATGGCGCGAACACACGCCGAACTTTGCAACGCAAGCTAGGTACCTCGAAGAATCAACGGCGATAGATTTTATATTTAAGAATCTCTTGACGAAAAAAGATAATGGCGCGTTAATAATGATGACGATGACAATTTTAAACAAATTACCATCATTAAATTTAAAACAGATTAAGGAATTAATAAACTCGGAACAACTGGATTCTTTTAAAAAAGACTTTTTAAGTAGAATTGAAGTTTTATTAAATAAAGAGATTACGAGTCACGTTTCACACATTTTGGGAAAAATAGAAAATTTTATAAAAACAGATAATATTGAAATGAACGATATCGATAATATAAGTAATCATACTAAACTTGTAGAATTAATAAATGTTATTAAATTCAACAATGAATTAAAAGAGCAACAACAACAACAACAACAAGCGTTATTATTATCATCAGAACAAAAAATATCATCGCTAAAAAATGAAAATGAAATGGCCGTTTCATTATCATCAAAAAATCATTCATCATCATCAATCATCATCATTAGCTAATAAAAATGCTACTTTAATAGAGTTCTTAGTTGAAATTAAGAAATTATTAATAATAAAAAAGAATGTTTGTAATGATAATAATGAATTAGAAATGTGGATAAATAATATAGGTCGTGGCTTGAAAGATAAAATACTTACCAATTTAAAAAATACTATTGTAGATGAAAAGTTTTTTAATACATTAATGTTAAATATTTTTATATTATTAAAAATTAAAAATATTTGTAGAAAAAAATTTAATTATGATGATGATGATGCATTACTTGATCATGATGATGATGATATTATTAGTCTCGAACAAGGTATTGAAAATTTTAATAACTTTATAAAAGGCAGAGAAATGGAGATAATCGCGGTAGAACGAAACAATGAAAAACAAATTCTTGCATACAAAGACGATAAAGAAAAACTGATTATATTACAAAATTATATAACTGCATTACAAAATGAATTAAAGACGATCAATGATAAAGTAACAACAACAACAACAACATTTGAATCATTACCGATGTATTATACCATCCCTCCTAATTCTAGATTAGAAGAATTAAAACGGGTTATTTCCCCCACCTCCTCCTCCTCCTCCTCCGAGATTGCAATACCAACAATGGCGGCGGAAAGGGGGAAAATTGCCGAGAAAATTTTATCTCATATAGACGATATTAAAAGGGAACAAACCGATTTAATGTTTAAAAATGGTATATATGAACGAGAAAATAACGGATTAAAGAAAGCAATATTTGATATTGAAAATAAATTATATCCATTTGGTAATCGCATGATAACTAACCATGATGGTGATAATAATTCGATAGACCAAGCTGTAATAAGCATAAATGAAGCGATAGACAACCAAAATAAAAATATGACAAGAGTAAAGCAACGAGAAATTTGTTTTCAAAACGACCAACGTAAAAATGAACTACTCGAAGAAAAAATAACCTTTATGGTCAAATATATACATATGTTACGACGAGAATTATTCGCGATAATTCGAAACATAGATGATAATATAGATACATTGCCGGAGGTTTATACATTTGACTTATTATTATTATTAGACGATTTAAGCTCGAAAAAGGGCTTCTTAGAAAATACTACTACTACTACTAATACAGTTACTCAAGGTGTTGAAACTTTTGTACAAAATGTTAAAAAGAAAATTGGCACATTACAAATGCAAAATGAGCATTATAAAAAAGAAAATGATTTATTAAAAAAGGAAATATTAAATATTAAAATTGAACGGGCGATACCATCACCATCATCATCATCATTATTATTATCCGACAATGATGTTGTTATGATAACTGATAATAATAATAGTGGTGATGATGATGATGATGATATTTATCATCATTTGAAAAATATTAAAGACCATATTGCACTTATAAATGAACAAAATATAAATTTGAAACAAGAATTAATGAGTGAAGTCGGTAAAATGAATAATTTGATTCAAATAACGGGTTCGTACCAAAAGGAATTAACAATGATAAATGAAATGATAGATGATAAAAATGATAAAAAAATCGCCGTACCCGTCGTTATTACTCATCCTCTTCCACCGCCTTATCGTTATAAAATTTCTGATAATTCTAGAATAGCAGATTTACAAATGATCGGTTTCGTCCATAAAAAAGTCAAATCTTTTATAGACGATATTAAAAATGAAAATGATGGATTAAAACTAAAAAATGAATTGTTACAGAAACCAGAATCATCATCATTATCTACTATAAATGTCTTTCAATACCAACACCCACACCACTACCACTGCCACCGTCGTTGTCATACTCCTCCTCCTCCTCCTCCTCCTCCTATCCTTCATCATCATCATCAATGACGACGACGACCCTTTTACCGATTAAAGATAGAGGAGAGATTTTATCGATTACAAATGATGATGATGAACAATTGGCTACAGAAAGTAACAACAGCGTTGTTATGTTGACGAAAAGAAAAAGGGACGATGATGATGATGATGATGATGATGATAGAAACTGGTCAAAATCCCCCCTCCTCCCCATGCTCACTTTTCCTTCTTCACAAAATGAGTTATTATTATTATCGCCGTCGTCGGAAGAACAACAACCGACTATTATAGTAGATGATAAAGTCCAAAGCGAAACTTTAACAACTCCTCCTATACTGGTTAATAACTCTTTATTATCATCATCATCGAAAGAACCGACTATTATAGTAGATGATACAGTCCAAAGCGAAACGAAACCACCGAAGAAAAAGAAAAAGCAATCTTCATCAACAACAACAACCCCTTATCAAAAAAAACGACCACCAAGATTGGTTAAAAAGAAAGGCGTGTTATAATAATAATATTATTATTATTAGGTAAAAGACAATGAATGGGGAAAACGCAAAGTGGGTAAAACTTGATGATGGATATAAAATTATAATATTTTAAAATTTTGTATTCTTATAAAATATATAAAGACTGAATCATCAAGTCTTAGTAATTATTATTATTTATTATAATAGTGATCAATAAACGGTAACAACATGGTAGTTATTGAAAAGTCTAAAAAATCGTCATACGGCATCTTATGCGTAACAGCGAATAAACCCCATTACATATTATTAAATCATTCTCCATCTTATTCTACTACGAATATTTTATTGAAAAAAAAGTCTCGTTTAAATAGCCAAGAATCTTATAATACATTTTTAAGCTCATTTCCCGGTTATGTAGATGAAGGAGAGTATACTTTACCGCGTGGTAAAATAGATCCTATAGACCAAAATAACGTTACCAATACTAAAATCCGTGAATTTATAGAAGAAACGAAATTATATCATCCCCAGTTTAAAAATATAGTTGAAAATAACCACAACGGTAATTTACCTTTTTACCATTTTAATGATGAGCGATACAACGTTCGAGAGGAATGGGTAGGGTTAGATGGAAAGAGATATTCGGCTGAATATACAGTTTTTGTTATAAATAATAGAGAAGATTTAGAACCAGCTACGAAAAATACACTGTATAAATTCTCATTTATAAAAAAGGCCAAAGCGGAAGATTTAAAGCGTTATTTATATAAATATAAATACGATTCGCAGATAGATGACTTGAAAAATCCCGTTTTTATTCCATTAGAATATGGATTACAATTATTAAATTTGCATCGTCAAAAACGATTTTTAAACTTGGAGAAAAAAACGATTAAGAATATTATAACGCTTCATAAACAACATCAGCATTATTACTATTACAAATCGTTAATATAATTTTTATTTTTAAATTCTTTTTATATAAAAGAACGAACGGATAAATTTATAAGCAGAAAAAAAAATATGAGGAAAGATGATAATTTTTTATATAAAAAAACTCTTATTAAAAACTACAATGATGATTATTCTTCTTTGAATAATAATAATAACGCCTTTTTAACGCGTATACTAAAACTAGATTTTATAAGTGAGAAAATAATTGACAATTCAACGCGCGTTAATTTTTTTTCTGGTTTTCCAAATAAAAGTTTATATTGTTCTAATATGACATTTTTACATAAATTTCTCGAAAACGAATATTTTGAGCGAGAAAAGGTGTTATTAACGGGTTCAATATCTTTACCTAGGTATATGTTAAATTATCAGCATTTTTGTTTAGATTTTGATCTAAAGGATAAAAATTATACTTTTTATAGTAATAGCATTTTAACTACGAAAGAATATAAAAGTTACATAGAAAATAGAAAAAGTTACGTCGAACGGAATTATGTAGCTAATAATCATAATAATAATAATAATATTAATCTTTTAATTACTAAGAAGAATAATAATAATAATAATAATCAATTAAATACAAATTTTATCATTTATGAAATTATTCTTATTTTAACTCACATTTTAGACAAACCATTTCCTATTTATATTCTAGGTAAAGGAGGAAATTTTAATAATGGTTTTCACGTAGAAATACCGTCGTTAATTATGGCGTACCACGACATTATTCATTTATATCAGCTTTGTCATTCTATTATACGAAATGATCGTCTCTTGGATGCAACGATGAATTATAGCGCATTTGGTTCGCGTAAATATAGTAGTAGTAGTAGTAGTAACAACAACGATGAAAAAAATAATAATAATTTCTTTGCTTATGTACCATACGTTAAATATAGAAATGGAAATTTTATATCAGAAATTCCTCTTTTTGATAATGTAAAGGACGCTTTTAATACTTTTAATATTTTTAAACCTTTATCAAAAAAGGTGTATAAATTACCCATTAGTTTATTCAAAAAGGGAGGAGGAGGAGGAAATATCGATCATCATCATCATAGTTTAATTCTTCCATTAAAAAATCTTATTCAAAAAGAAAAGGATCAAAAGTTTGATTGGAAAACAGCCTTACGACCTTTTCTTTTCTACCCAAAAGAATCGACGACTAAGACGACTAATAAAAAAAGACGTTGTCACGTTGGTAACGTTATTATGACTAATGATGAAAAGTTTGAAATTTATAAACAAATTTCACTTTTGCCAAAAAATATCAACAACAACAACAACGGCGGCGGCGGCGATGA
>NC_087205.1:20000-29225 GCF_015104395.2 Macrobrachium nipponense | reverse complement strand
ACCCAAGAGCAAATACGGACAGACTATACATAACACGAAAGGAAGGAGGGAGAGGACTTCTAAGTATAGAGGACTGCGTCCAACATCGAGAACAGAGCACTGGGACAATATCTGAAAACCAGTGAAGACGAGTGGCTAAAGAGTGCATGGGAAGAAGGACTAATAAAAGTAGACGAAGACCCATAAATATACAGAGACAGGAGAAGGACAAACAGAACAGAGGACTGGCACAACAAACCAATGCACGGACAATACGTGAGACAGACTAAAGAACTAGCCAGCGATGACAATTGGCAATGGCTACAGAAGGGAGGAAACTGAAGGAATGATAACAGCGGCACAAGATCAGGCCCTAAAACCCAGATATGTTCAAAAAACGATAGATGGAAATAACATCTCTCCCATATGTAGGAAGTGCAATACGAAAAATGAAACCATACACCACATAGCAAGCAATGCCCGGCACTTACACAGAACCAGTACAAAAAGAGGCATGATTCAGTGGCAAAAGCCCTCCACTGGAGCCTGTGCAAAGAAACATCAGCTACCTTGCAGTAATAAGTGGTACGAGCACCAACCACCTAAGGAGTGATAGAAAACGATCAGGCAAAGATCCTCTGGTACTATGGTATCAGAACGGATAGGGTGATACGTGCAAATAGACCAGACGTGACGTTGATTGACAAAGTCAAGAAGAAAGTATCACTCATCGATGTCGCAATACCATGGGACACCAGAGTTGAAGAGAAAGAGAGGGGGAAAAAATGGATAAGTATCAAGATCTGAAAATAGAAATAAGAAGGATATGGATATTGCCAGTGGAAAATCGTACCCATAATCATAGGAGCACTAGGCACGATCCCAAGATCCCTGAAAAGGAATCTAGAAAAACTAGAGGCTGAAGTAGCTCCAGGACTGATGCAGAAGAGTGTGATCCTAGAAACGGCGCACAATGTAAGAAAAGGGATGGACTCCTAAGGAGGCAGGATGCAACCCGGAACCCCACACTATAAATACTCCCCAGTCGAATTGGAGGACTGTGATAGAGCAAAAAAAAAATAATAATAATAATAATAATAATAATATGATGGAAACAGACAGTCTTTAAAACATGTTTTATTAATGAAAAATGATAGTAGAATTAATAAAAGATTATCTCAATTCTATTGTGATTTGTTTTATAATAATAATAATAATAATAATAATAATAATAATAATAATAATAATAATAATAATAATAATAATAATAATAATAAGGGAAATATAGCCGTAACTACAGGTCTATCACCTGCCTACCAATAATGTGGAAGTTACTATCAGGTATCATCAGTGAAAGGCTATACAACTACCTAGAGGAGACAAACACCATCCCCCACCAACAGAAAGGCTGCAGAAGGAAGTGTAGGGGCACAAAAGACCAGCTCCTGATAGACAAAATGGTAATGAAGAACAGTAGGAGAAGGAAAACCAACCTAAGCATGGCATGGATAGACATGATACCACACACATGGCTAATAGAATGCCTGAAAATATATGGGGCAGAGGAAAACACCATCAGCTTCCTCAAAAATACAATGCGCAACTGGAATACAATACTTACAAGCTCTGGAATGAGACTAGCAGAGGTTAATATCAAGAGAGGTATCTTCCAGGGCGACTCACTGTCCCCACTACTCTTCGTAGTAGCCAAGATTCCAATGATAAAAGTACTACAGAAGATGGATGCCGGGTACCAACTCAAGAAAAGAGGCAACAGAATCAACCATCTGATGTTCATGGACGACATCAAGCTGTATGGTAAGAGCATCAAGGAAATAGATACCCTAATCCAGACTGTAAGGATTGTATCTGGGGACATCAGGATGGAGTTTGGAATAGAAAAATGCGATTTAGTCAACATACAAAAAGGCAAAGTAATGAGAACTGAAGGGATAAAGCTACCAGTTGGGAGCAACATCAAACACATAGATGAGACTAGATACAAATACCTGGGAATAATGGAAGGAGGGGATATAAAACACTAAGAGATGAAGGACACGATCAGGAGAGAATATATGCAGAGACTCAAGGCGATACTCAAGTCAAATCTCAACGACGGAAATATGATAAAATATGATAAAAGCCATAAACACATGGACAATGCCAGTAATCAGATACAGCGCAGGAATAGTGGAATGGACGAAGGCAGAACTCCGCAGCATAGATCAGAAAACCAGGAAACATATGACAACACACAAAACACTACACCCAAGAGCAAATACGGACAGACTATACATAACACGAAAGGAAGGAGGGAGACGACTACTAAGTATAGAGGACTGACTCAACATCGAGAACAGAGCACTGGGACAATATCTGAAAATCAGTGAAGACGAGTGGCTAAAGAGTGCATGGGAAGAAGGACTAATAAAAGTAGACGAAGACCCAGAAATATACAGAGACAGGAGAATGACAAACAGAACAGAGGACTGGCACAACAAACCAATGCACGGGCAATACATGAGACAGACTAAAGAACTAGCCAGCGATGACACATGGCAATGGCTACAGAGGGGAGAGCTCAAGAAGGAAACTGAAGGAATTATTACAGCGGCACAAGATCAGGCCCTAAAACCCAGATATGTTCAAAGAACGATAGACGGAAATAACATCTCTCCCATATGTAGGAAGTGCAATACGAAAAATGAAACCATAAACCACAGAGCAAGCGAATGCCCGGCACTTGCACAGAACAGTACAAAAAGAGGCATGATTCAGTGGCAAAAGCCCTCCACTGGAGCCTGTGCAAGAAACATCAGCTACCTTGCTGTAATAAGTGGTACGAGCACCAACCTGAGGGAGTGATAGAAAACGATCAGGCAAAGATCCTCTGGTACTATGGTATCAGAACAGATAAGGTGATACGTGCAAATAGACCAGACGTGACGTTGATTGACAAAGTCAAGAAGAAAGTATCACTCATTGATGTCGCAATACCATGGGACACCAGAGTTGAAGAGAAAGAGAGGGAAAAAATGGATAAGTATCAAGATCTGAAAATAGAAATAAGAAGGATATGGGATATGCCAGTGGATATTGTACTCATAATCATAGGAGCACTAGGCACGATCCCAAGATCCCTGAAAAGGAATCTAGAAAAACTAGAGGCTGAAGTAGCTCCAGGACTGATGCAGAAGTGTGTGATCCTAGAAACGGCGCACATAGTAAGAAAAGGGATGGACTCCTAAGGAGGCAGGATGCAACCCGGAACTCCACACTATAAATACTAACCAGTCGAATTGGAGGACTGTGATAGAGGAAAAAAAAAAAATAAAATAAAATGCTGAAAACAGACCGTCTTTCAAACATGTTTTATTAATGAAAAATGATGGTAGAATTAATAAAAAAATTCTCTCAATTCTATTATGCTTTGTATAATAATAATAATAATAATAAATAATAATAATATAATAATAATAATAATAAAAAATAATAATAATAATAATAATAATAATAATAATAATAGTCAAGCACTTACTGGCTAATTCTTTAAAGAGGAATATATGTAAAATATTTATATTAGTCTAATAATGATTTGTACACTACTGCATTTGACAAAAGAATCCGGCACAACCTTGGCAGGATATATCAAAGGAATATATTCATTTGCTCTAACTAGAACGAGAAATTCCATATTCATATCCGAGGTCAAATCAGACGAGGATCAAAGAACCACCTTGCAACAGTGACCTTGAATCGTCGTCATCATCAAACATCACTGCTTTTGTCATATCCTGAATATTATGATATTATTTTGCGTCGTGTTTTACTCCAGTAGCATCAGAAATGTATTAAGTTTTTTGTTCTGTTTTAATTAGGTTTCTCTTAACTTTTGGTATTCGTATATTTAAAGGAAAGGGAGAAAATCCATCTGGTAAAAAAAAATGTTAGCGAGGACTTTTTAATTCAAGTTTGTTAATTGTAGGATAATGATTTTATTTTGAAGCGACACCGTTGTACATTTTCTATTGATTTTTAAAGGAAAAAAAAACTATAATTAATATCTGTTTAATGTTAAACTGGTTAAATGTGAATCGGAAGCAGAATTTGGAAAATGTATATGAAAATGGATATACATTTTACTGGATTAATTGAAAGTTTTTTCTATTCACCTATGAATGTAATCTCTGTCTGTCTGTCTTTCTGTCTGTCTCTCTTGTATTTTAGTTATCTGTATTTTCACAAAGTGAAATACTTCAGACCAGCATCAAAGGCGAATTCGACGATAAGATTATATACATTTACTTTTCCAGCAGAAGTATTTACTATATAACTTTATAACCGATTTCTTTTACATTTCTTTTATATTCCTGTATTTCTTCATAGCATATCAGTCCCCCTAATATGTATAACATTCAGTTATTTTTCTGCCTTGTCTGGGATATTATATACTTCCCATGCTATCTGAGAATTCATGTATTACTTCCTAGCATATAAGTCCTCCTAATATGTATAATATTTAGTTATTTTTCTGCCTTGTCTGTGATATTATATAATTACACATAATCTGAGAATTCATGCATCTATTACTGACATATCAGTCCCTCTCATGTGTATAATATTCACTTATTTGTCTGCCTTTTCTGGGATATTAATTACTTCCCATAACATCTGAAAATTCCTGTAGATATTACTGACATAACAGTCCCCCTCATGTGCATAACATCCAGTTATTATTCTGCCTTATCGCCAATATCATTAACTCCCCGTAACATCTGATCTCGACTCTCGAACGTATCTCTAGCGTAATGCACTTCCAACCGTCACATTATTCCTGGCCATCCGTCTCTCGAACGACTCACGATCATATACCTTCCTCATTTAAATAGCTTCCCCGCGTCTCTCCTGGCTACATCTATACGTAAATACTCGCCTCACTTCTTCCCTCTCACCATCTACATCTTTTGCCCATCTACTAGCATTCTCCCATGCATATTACTCAACCTTCATACATCGGCGAATACTTTTTTTTTTCTTTTTTTTTTTTATGGCAACCCTTCCCCTATCTATATATCTCTCTCGCCGTCAGTCGCTCACGTCTCTCTCTCTCTCTCTCTCTCTCTCTCTCTCTCTCTCTCTCTCTCTTCTATCCCCAGTTCCTCCAGGCCTACGTTTCTTCCCTCACTTCCCCTCTCCCTCCTCCCCTCTTTTAGCGATTAAATTCCAGCTGACGCTCAAATTCGCCTTTTGGTTTTCCACTAACTGAGTCATCCTCTGGAATGTTTTCCCTTTTGTGTGTATGTGTGTGTGTGTGTGTGTGTGTGTGTGTGTGGTGGAAGGCGAGGCAAGAGTTGGAAGTGATAGTCCTAGATTTCACAATATTATAATTTATGGTATTTAATTTATTCTACTATCATTATTCTTCCCTATTTATTAGTTAATGAATCACAAAATTTAATATAAACATTTCAATAAAGTATAAGAAGCTTAAAAACTCCATTTGATTATATCTATTTCACCTTATATTTGCACTAAAGAAAACAAAATTCATATTTTATGAATAGAAATAGGAGACTAATAAAAAAAAGGGCAACCCGCCCATTATTTCAGTCATCACAGAAATCAATCCATACGACATGCCTAAACTAAATACCTTGTTTACTACTGACTATTCTACTAATATTACAAATACTATTACTGCGGCGACAAGATGAGAAACATAGTAACCTAAGCCTTTCAGAAATGAATCTATAAAGAGATATTCATGAAGGAACATAACCTAAAACTTAAAAAAAAATTAATATCTAAATAGATATCCATGAAGTGATCTCATGCAACACCATGATCCACTACAAGGACATTCAAGGGTGTGGAAGAGGGCACCCTGATTACAAGTAATGAGTCTAAAAGGCTATTCTTACAATTATATTGAGTAAGGGCAGCAATAAAAGTGGGCATCGTACATAATACCCACCCGCGACATTAATATAAAAGTCAAATGAGATAATAGGGGGAAATTCGTGGCAGAATAAACGAATAAAAAACTCCACAATGCAAATGGAAACGTTAATTCACATTCCTGAAATTCAATGAATAGCAACAACGAACAACGCGATGCCAGAACTTCATGGCCAGACATTCAAAATATGTTCATTAATGAAAATTCCCTGTTTAGCTCGCATTCATCGCCTTGGGAGGTTTGTGTCTGCTTCAAGGTGCTATGGATGAGCTTCGTTGTCCGCGTCCGTGATCTATATAATCTCCGACAAAAATCGAAAGCTTACGTACTTGATCTCATTTCCACTTCAACAATGGAATGAAACATTAACTTTTTCAATTTAATTATCGTTTATAAATAAAACTTCCAGACATTTGCCGCTCTGAGTGTGGTCTATTTTTTATGCCATCAACTGCAAATCACTTCCTAAGATGTGCGTGTGTGTGTATAGGTCATATTGTTCGGGAACTGATGTATACGAAATGAGCGTGTTAACTAATTCATTCAGATGAACACCGTACTTATATTGGTAGGTTGAATTTCAAGTCTATATCTTCTGTGGGCTTGATCCATATGAATGGAGTTTATTTTCTTATTATCATTAATTTATAATAATAATAAAATATAATAATAATAATAAATAATTAATAATAATAATAATAATAATAATAAATAATAATAACAATAGGGAATCTAGAAAAAAACTAGAGACTGAAGTAGCTCCAGGACTCATACAGAAGAGTGTGATCCTAGAAATGGCGCACACAGTAAGAAAAGTGTTGGACTCCTAAAGGATGCAGGCTGCAACACGGAACCCCATACTATACATACCATCCAGTCGAATTGGAGTACTGTAATAAACAAAAAATGATGATAATGATAATAATAATATCATTCATGTACGGAAGCAAATTTTGCCAATTAATACTACCAGAATTCCAAAATAACAACTTACCCCATCCAATTTACACAAACGTGTCATTTGAATCAAAAGCTATCTCATCCTTTCGTGAAAATCATTGAACAAGAAAAACAAAAATCATTCAAATTCCGAAGTCCCACTGAATAGTAGCATTGTGCTGCGAGCGGCCTCATAATTTAATGATGATAATTGTGAACCAGTTAATTAGGTTAAATTCGTATGGCCGCACATCGCCTCACCGGTGATGATATGATGGGGCTTTTATAAAGTGAAGCAGAAAATTGAGTTAGTCCCGTATTTAAATGAGCCTGTTAATTGCTCAGGTCGGCAGGGAGAGTCAAAGAAAGTTGTACCCAGCGCTTTTAGTTTTCAAAGAAGAGAGGTAATAAACTGCAAATGGCTTAAAACCTCATCATAACGACAGATGGAATGAACACCGAATATATCTAAAATCATGGAAATAGTTACAAAACTGATGTAATGAGTAGAGACAACAGGTGATTATATATATTCATACATGCCTATGCATATATACATGTGTATACACACATACATATACATAAACAAACAGGTATTATATACATATCATATACATTCATACATGCATATATATTTATATATATATATATATATATACTATATATACCTATATTATATATATAATATTATATATATATATATATATTTATATATATATATATATATATATATATAGGTATATATATATATATATATATATATATATATATATATATTATAATATATGTATATATATATATATATATATAAAGATATATATAGTATGATATATATATATATATATATATATATATATATAATATATATATAATTATATATATATATATTATATATATATACTATATTATATATATATATATATATATATATATATATATATATATATATATATATATATATATAATGGATAACTTGAAATATACAAACCCAAATTTTTTATGAAAATACCCTTAGAGAGTTGTAAAGGCTACCATAGAACAGGATTTGATAACATTAAGATGTTTTATTTCGGATAAATTTGGTACCTCATATCTTCTAGGCAGTCTTTGAGCCCACACACACACAAACACGATGAAATACAACAACTTATATATCTATAGATAACAACATAACACTGGTAATTCACTTTTATAAATGATTTTTTTTTTTGTCATGATTCATTGTATGACGTCAAGCTATATAACACATGCTGGAGACTACTATATTTTATTTCATAAGCACCAGTTAAGTTCAAGGACAAAAATATTGCCAGATCTATAGTTACTTCTACCTACGTTCTGGAGATCTAATGTTTTAAGATACCATATAGTTTTGCAGGTCTTCTCTGAAGAATAAATAGAAGTTATTAGGCCATATCCATCCGATTTCAAAGAATCTTCAAAAATGTTTTTAAAAAAAGTAAGAATTCTTGGACATATTTTTTTTCTCCCATTATAAAAATTTTGTAGCCTGTAAAAACGTTATCAGAAGTATCGACATCCGTCATTTGGCAGATGACATCTCTCTTACCTTCAAGAGAATCTTCAAGAATTGTTTTAAAGGCAAAACGTAAAAATTTTTGGTGTTATATTTTTTTTTATCTCATTGTTAACATTCTATTTCCTGTAAAACCGTTATCTGTTGCATCCCTCTCCAAGCATAGAAGTATCGACATCCTTCACTTGGCAGATGACATCTTACCACTTGCGTCCATGAAATCATTCCCAAAGACAATTCACGAAAAAAGAATCATCTCAAGGGAGACCTGTCGGAAAGATGATTCAAATCTGTATCTCCCCGCCAGACGAGGAATAACAAAAGCCCTCCAGGTTGCCTGGTTCTTTCTTACGGATCACGACAGCGCTTTTGAAGGATCTGAGCTCGCATTTGGCGCTTTGAGAAATAAATCTTCGGCAAAAAGAGGGAGAGAGAGAGAGAGAGAGAGAGAGAGAGAGAGAGAGAGAGAGAGGGCAAAGCCGGCAAAGGAGCTTCACTTAGCAATGCAATCCAGATACTATAAAGACTATAAAGATATAAAGACTAGTTCCTATATTGGGGTTAGTTTTTTTGTTTAGCTTTTCATGCGTCATTGGTAAAATTGACAACATTCCATTCAATACTAAATTCATTCCATAAGGAAATGCTTCTAATTTCATTGATGCATTGTATTGCATTTCTTTCGAAATAGTGATGACACCCTAATTCTAATATATTTTTTTTAAGAGAGGAATTCTAAAGAACACCTTTGTACTTTGCGAATGATAACAAAAACATTACATAAAAGAAAACGTTCTGTGGAACTTTGGAA
>NC_087205.1:7500-15000 GCF_015104395.2 Macrobrachium nipponense | reverse complement strand
ATCGAGAAAAAATTCCCCTTCGGTTAAGCATAAATGAAAATATATTAATTCCGAGGTAGAGCGAATTAGATATTAAAGGACATTGTAGCTCGATATATGTATATGAATCACGGAAATGTGATATGACTTATAGATTAGGTACGTGCGGTCAAAAGCACTACAAACACTACCGGAGTCGAGGTGGGTTGATGTTGTCTCCAAACCAACTAATTACCTGCGCGGGAAAGGTATATGAGGGTGAGAGGTGACATGAACTTTTAGCCTCTCGCGGTGGTGTAGTAGGTAAAGCTTCACTGACGTTCCTGGGTTTGAAAGGATCCACGGGTTCGTGCCCTGGTCCAGGCAAGTCTATTATCGAGAAAAAATTCCCCTTCGGTTAAGCATATATGAAAATATATTAATTCCGAGGTAGAGCGAATTAGATATTAAAGGACATTGTAGCTCGATATATGTATATGAATCACGGAAATGTGATATGACTTATAGATTGGCTACGTGCGGTCAAAAGCACTACAAACTCTACCGGAGTCGAGGTGGGTTGATGTTGTCTCCAAACCAACTAATTACCTGCGCGCGAAAGGTATATGAGGGTGAGAGGTGACATGAACTTTTAGCCTCTCGCGTGGTGTAGTAGTAAAGCTTCACTGACGTTCCTGGGTTTGAAAGGATCCACGGGTTCGCGCCCTGGTCCAGGCAAGTGTATTATTGAGAAAAAAATTCCCCTTCGGTTAAGCATATATGAAAATATATTAATTCCGAGGTAGAGCGAATTAGATATTAAAGGACATATTAGCTCGATATATATATATATATATATATATATATATATATATATATATATATATATATATATATATATATATATATATATATATATATATATATATATATATATAATATATATATATATATATATATATATATATATATATATATATATATATATATATATATATATATATATATATATATATATATATATATATATATATATATATTATATATATATATATATATATATATATATATATAAAATATATATATATATATATATATATATATATATATATATATATATATATATATATATATATATATATATATATATAATATAGTATATATATATATTATATATATCATTATATATATAATATATATATATATATATATATATATATATATTATATATATATATATATATATATATTATATATATATATATATATATATATATATATATATATATATATATATATATATATTATATATATAATATATATATATATATATATATATATATATATATATATATAAAAAAAAAATATATATATATATATATATGTATATATATATATATATATATTATATAGTATATATATATATATATATATATATATATATAATATATATATATCTTACGAGACCACAGTCTCGTATCACATTTGGTAAGCGTTAAGCCAAAGTGGCAGGCAAACTGGTAACACCTTGTCCATCCCCCCTCTCTCTCTCTCTCTCCCCTGACACCTAACAACTCCTTTTCCCTCTCTCTCTCTCTCTCTCTCTCTCTCTCTCTCTCTCTCTCTCTCGACTCTGCAGCAGCTCTCTCTCTTCGGACTCGCAACCTCTCTCTCCATTTCATTAGGTCATCAAATCAGAGTTGGAACTATAAAAATATACGTTTATTCAAAGTAAAGTACTAATTGAATAACTCAGATTCTTACAGGATAATTAAAACGTAATGATAGCTCAAAGTTCAAGTAACTTAGATAACCCCCCGGTATTTTAATAGTCTTAATCAGTAATAAGTCAAACACCAATTACCTCCTCTCCAAAATATAGTTCCCTCCACACAGTCCCCCTTACTAGATTTGCCTGTTTAAAAGACAGGAGGGACACACTAATGAGCATATACAATTGTAAAGACAAGGTCAAAAGATTAAATGAAATAGAACATCTTTACAAAATATCAAAAAAAGAGACAAGCCATATCTTTGGCTAAAGCACAGTAACTCTTACCCATCTCCAGCCTAGAAACTCCAAGCACTTTTCACAAAACAGAAAAAACGTAGGCAGAGCGATCCAGGCTCTTTCTCCCCAAGGCAACCGTCTCCATCCTTCTGGCTAATTACTCGCCATTATGAATGAAAGAGGCGCACGCGCACAGACAAACTCACGCCCTTCGTCCAAGAGCCAGGTAACTGGTTGCAGCCAGTATTCAAAGGCACCTTGAACAAGCTCTCATGGCACTGAGGTGAGGATCACACCATCCCAAAAAAGAGTCAACAGCATTCTTAAGCTGTCGCTCGGACCACTCTGTATCAAAATATTGTACCTGGACGAACTTGCAAGCATTTTTGAAAACAGCATATGGCTCAAAGGAACACGGAGATATGGTGAGGGACCTTCGGGGTCTTTATAAACTACGGAAGGGCACTAATAGCCTCGTAGAACATAGTTCAAAACTGTTTGACGCAGTGGCAGATTGGGTAGGAAAATTGAAAACATCTAAATATTCATAAACTGATTGGGTAGGAAAATTGAAAACATCTAAAGATTCATAAACTGATCTATTTTTCCCTGCTCTTGCATGAGGTACTGGATGCGATAGGGGATAGCTTTGATTAAAAAGATTGAACCTACTTCAGACGAAGAATTACTTTATACCCAAATAGATAAACACAGGTCTAAATGTCCCACTGTAGATAGCACAATTTTTAATGGGACAGGCCCGAGAGATAGAGTAAAAAGAGACACAGAATTTTCTCCTCCTCATCTGTGCGCAAAAGTTGAGTGTAACAAAAGATCGATCGATCAAAAGCAACAGCAGTTGCGCTGTTTCAACAGCAATAAACCAGGGCATCCAAAGAAATTGTGTAGTGTTAAATATTGTGGAATGTGTAAAAGTACTGATCATTATTGGCAGTCTTGTCCGTCTCAGATATGGAGAGATGTGAGACCTACACCTCAAGGTTCTGGTAATTATAATGTGAGATCTTCCCAGGCGGGTCAAACCAGAGGGCAAAAGGATCGGTGATTTTTGAATTTTTTGGAAAGCCCGATCAACAAAAAGCGTACAGGCGATTGGTAAAGTGCCATTGTGGTCTCGTGGGACGCCCAGAGCCAAAGCCTATAGTCTATGGAACAGTAGGGTATGTGGAATATCCCCCCCGGGTTGTTCATAGACTAGGGGGCTTCAATAAATCTAATGGACTATAATCTGTATCAATCCATATTGTCCAATTATCCTTTGCAACCCTCAACGGAGACGGTGTGTGATATACAAGCCCATAGATTAAATATCCTGGGTTGTGTTCAAGTACAGTTTACTCTCGGTGACAGAGTGTTAACAGAACCATTTTTGGTAATAAAAGGAATTGCGTTGGGCAATAAACTTTTGCTGGTCATACCTGCTTGTTGAAGACACAAGATTCGATCCATGCGGGTGCTAATGGGGTAACAGTCGGGATACTAGGTATTTTCCTACCGTATGAGGACGTGAATAGAATGGAGGACATGGAGGTTATTGAAAGAGAAGATGTGCTCGGTGGTATTAATGGCGGTGATACGAGTGTTATGGAGAAAGGTAGTATTAAAACACACGTTGGTGATATGGGAAATGATTATGGGGGTTCTATCAGAGTTCACAGTGATAACAATGGTGGTGATGATACTAATATGGATGTTTTTTCTGATACTAACATTGCTGGGGATGATACCGAGAGTGGTAATGTGTATGGGGCGGTGGCAAGGGGAGGTACTAACCACAAATATAGAGGTGTTTTATCTGAAGATATTATGTTACTACCAGGTTCAAAGACTATGGTAAAAGTTAAATTGAAGGAAATGAGAAAACCCACAGATGTGTGTGTTATTGAAAATAGCGAAAAGCTTAGAGGGATTGTTAGCACGTCATCGGTTAACAGTGTATCCAAGGATAGCTTTACGTGATTAGAGTTGCTAAACTGTAATGATACAGTTAGGAGATACCAGAAAAACACATATATAGTGGATTTCCAAGATTGGAGTTGTGATAGTGGTTCAGTGGCTATCGTAGAGGGGAAACCTGAGGTTCTGGAGGCAGAAATGCAATCAAGGAAACGAACATTCAGAGAACAGTCAGCTAATGCGGATTATAGCGAACACGTTGAAGCAATAAGCGGGCTCTTGGCAGAATTTGGGGATACGGTAGCCTTATATGGTGATAAATTGGGGTTGACTAATGTGTTAGAGCATAAGGTAAATTTGGAGAGTGACACAAAACCTATTTATATTCCTGCATATCGCATACCTTTCAAAATCAGAGAACAGGTAGAGAAAGAGGTTAATAGATGGGAAGAAGAAGGAATCATTAGACCCAGCGTGTCTTCTTATGACTTTCCCTTGTTAGCGGTGCCTAAGAAAGACGGTTCTGTCCGTGTATGCGTTGATTTTAGACGTTTAAATGAGAAGACGATCCCTGACCGCTACCCAGTAGCGTGCATACCAGATCTTTTTGTTGAAATTGGGGGACATAATATTTATAGCTCAATTGATTTGGCGCAGGGTTTCCTACAGGTCCCTCTTAGTGGGAGTAGCAAGGAATATACCGCTTTTTCATTGCCCAAAGGACACTATGAATTTAAGCGAATGCCTTTCGGTTTATCGGGCAGTCCGATGACTTTTACCAGGTTGGTGAATACAGTTTTGCACGGGTTATTGGGCAAAAATGTTTTTGTGTATATGGATGACATCCTGATCGCAACGGACACGATCGCGCAACACCCGGAAGTGCTTACAGAAGTACTTAGGAGGCTTAGATTAGCAGGGTTGAAAATCAAGCTAGCCAAGTGCTCGTTCTTGAAAAAGCAGATCACATATCTAGGTCATGTCATATCTAAGGAAGGGGTTAGAGTAAATGAAGATAAAGTCAAAGCAATAGCGAATTTTCGCACCCCAGATCAAAGAAAGAGATTAAGTCATTCCTGGGTATCGCCGGTTTCTTTAAGAGGTTTGTGAAAGGGTTCTCTAATATAGCAGCTCCCCTAACTGATGTGTTGCGGGAAGACGTTCAATTTCAATGGAAGGAACCCCAGGCGGGGAGTTTTCAAAAGCTCAAGGACGTGCTAATGAATCCCCCTGTTTTGAAGTTTCCAGATTTTAGGGAACCTTTTACAATAGTGACTGATGCAAGCCAGAAAGGTATAGGTGCTTGCCTTTTGCAAAAGTTCGATGGGAAATTTCATCCTATAGCTTTTTATAGCAGGAAGTTCAGGACAAAGGGCAGCAACGAGATAAAGAAGCCTTTGCAATAGTGTCGAGCTTAGTTCATTTTAAAATGTTACTGATGGGGAATAAAGTAGAAGTTCTTACAGACCACAAACCATTACTAGATCTTTTTAATAAACCCGATTTGTTTCCCAAAAGAGCTCGATGGTTTTTATCTATCAGAGATTTTGATGCAAAGCTCAAATATATAGAGGGCAAATTTAACGTTGTTGCTGATGCTCTCAGCAGAAGTTTTCATGACACGGAAGGTTTCGAAGTCGCGCAAGTCACAAGCGAAACCATACAATGGGATATACTTCTCGTAGAGCAAAGGCAAGATGAAGACGAGATTTTAGCAGATGCAAAAGCATTTCTAAGAGGGGAATTAGTCAGGAAACGTTATAAGTTACCTTTTTCGGGTTTGGAGTTAGAAGGTAATCTATTGGTTAGGAAAATTAAATATAAGTTGAGAACCAGTGAAAGTAAAGGAGATACGACACAGATCATAATTCCGAAGGTCCTAATTCCAGTGGTTTTGGATATAGTTCATTGCAGGTTCAGTAGTCCTCACTTGGGAATAGAAAAAAAACCTATGATGAGGTTCATGCTAAATACATTTGGAAAAATATGGGGAAAAATGTGGAAAATTTTGTAAGGAATTGAACGGTGTGCAACGCATGTAAGCCTGCAAGGATAACTTCATGCTAATTAGGATCGTATCCTATACCGAGTAGACCTTTTCAGAGAATAAATATGTATATCTTAGGGAATTTTTGTGAGTCTATATATGCGAATAATTACTTGTTAGTGATAATAGATGAACTTACAAGGATAGTAGAAATTTTCCCACTTAAGCATAAAACGGCCGAAGAAGTAGCCATATCATTTTTCAATGGTATCATTTGCAGATATGGCTCACACGAAGATCTATTAACCGACAATGGGAGGGAATTTGTGAACAAAACCTTGGAATGTTTAGCTGAAGTCATGGGGATACAGAAAGTGACAATTATTCCATATAGACCTGAGGCAAATGGGTTGTGCGAACGAGCAAACAGGAAAGTGCTCGAGGCTCTCAGGAAAACTGTAGGTGGTAATGATAAGAATTGGGACAGATATATTAATGTTGTTAGACAGTATTAACACTATGGTTAGTGATTCAATTTAAATTTCCCCATTTGAAGCTTTGTTTGGTTGTTCAGCACGAGGCACATTTGATTTGCTAACTATGCCTCATCATGGGGAGGATACGGTCGAGGTGTTTGCATCCACAGTGAGAGAGAGACACGCATGTCTCAGCCATAATCTCGAATCCACAACCAGAGATATGGTACAGAAGAGTAATAGTAAATCATCTGATCCCAAGATCAATGTTGGAGACAAGGTATTTTTAAAACTTAACGTGAGAAATGAGTTAAATTACAAACTAGGTCCAAAGTTTGAAGATCCTTTTAAAGTCATTGAAGAGAAAATTGGAAACAGATTTGTAGTCTTAAATGAAAAAAACAGGTCAGTCGAGGTTAACACATATTTCGAAATTGAAAAGAATTGGTTGTGGTGATTAATATATTGTTGCGCAATTGCATTTTTTCCTTTTTTTTTCCTTGCTGTCTGTTTTTTGCGATTTGGTGACAGACTGCCGTCACATTTTTTTTTTCTCTTTTATTTCCTTCTATGGTTTTTTTCTTATTATGCGCAAATCTGCGGCGTTTTGGCGTAAGATTTTGGGGTTAATATTTTACGTAGGTACTTGTTGAAATACGTTAAATTTTTGCTCTATCTAAGAAACGGGATGATTTTTTTGGCGTGGGGTCATTAATTAAATGGAGGAAATATTTATATCACCGGACTGGTGTTATTATTAAGATGATGTTTATTTGTATATGTAAGGAGATGGTATTAATCCTTGAGGGTGACTTCCTTTTTTTTTTTGGGTGGTATATAATTATGGAATTGTGAGTTTATCGTAGTTTTTTGTCCCGAATTGGGGATAATTTTTTATATAATTGGACAGTATTGTTTGGGAGTATTATGTCTTCGAGACAATCTTTGGAACACCTTGGTCATATTCTGGAGATAGTTCTGTGGAATGTGCTGATGTAGTTTCAGTATAGAAAATTTTTTTTGAGAATCATGAGTTTCTGGCATTGCAAGTTTGACTATGCTGCAGTTCGAAGCACCTGAAGTGTTCATAGGTGGATTTTTTGCTAATGTTGCTGTAATGAGTCCGGTAGCGGATTTTACCTTTTGGAGTTG
>NC_087205.1:0-2500 GCF_015104395.2 Macrobrachium nipponense | reverse complement strand
AATTTTTATTTATTGGCTATCTACCTATTTACTGAAAAAAAATAGCCGGTACCATATATTGGCTTTAAACCTTCACCATAATTATCGTCAGAATGATGACTTCATGAGGCTCACCCACTTTGCCTCGTTATAATCAGGATAACACTGAAGGCTACCATGGGCATTGTTGGATTAGAAAATTTAACTTCTGGTTATAAAAACTAATTTCTCGAGTAGTTGTAAGAAGTGCTAAATGATCCTCAAGGATCCCAGCAGTTGGTCTTTAATTCTCGTATATTACTGCTATACTGTTGCGGCACTACTGCTACAGTAGTATTACTACGCTAGCACTGATCTATGTATCGTTCCGCCATTCATAAAGTCTTTGGGTTTCAGAGCCGATGGCATTTCTGTCTGGTGGATGGGCGGGGCAACATTTAGTCAAAATGTGTTTGTTTACCTTGCTTACGTAATGAATGTTTTTCAACTCTTGGCTCGTAATCATTGGCCATGGCGTCGGCTAGTTCATTTTTACTCTATAAAAATCAAAACTATCGGGTTTAGGTTATTGACAATGCTGACAAAATTTGTGTGTGGTTGTAAAATATACATATGTCAACTTTCAGCTACATCCGATGCTTTGACAAGGAGCAAAGTCCAAAAAACCGTGTTACAGAGACCCTGAATCTCATAGTAGGAATCTCCCTACTGTTCGGAAAATAACATATCCATGTAATGTACAAATAAATATTGAAATGCTTTTTTGTAATCTCATCTCTGTACTACTTTCCGATGAAAACCATTAACAATGAACAAAAGCATTTAATTTCTAGAGTTTACTGAATCGCTTCATTATACAAAATTTCTTGTGTTCATATCATTTCCGTGATAATGAGTTTATGGTTCCTTTGTAACTAACTGTGAGGAATTTAGTTTGCCGAATATTAAAAAGCTTTAATTCAATTGTAAATTTTTAAAAATCATATAATTAAATTACTGGGAATTAAGCATATCATTATACCTATATCATTGGAGACCGTCTATGTTTGGGTAAATCTGGTATATTGATAAATACACATTTAGTAGAGTCTCAGTTAAGACAGGCATGCGTGTACATACACACACACACGCACACACGCACACACAACACACACACTATTTAGCAGAAAACATTATTGGTGATTACTGATTAAACGTATTTAAAGAGTCGTCTGGTGAAGTGTGGTTCTCAAGTATTAAAAATGTATAATCCCTTTCATTAGTAACAATAACCAATCTCTATTTTACCTTCTGCAAGTTGCTATAATTCCTAATAAAAATGAAAATAAATGGATAAATAAATAAATAAAATGGTATCGTATCCTTCCTCTTAACAAAAAAAATAAAACAAATACAATAAATAAATAAATAAATAAATAGATAAATAAACAAATAAATAAATAAATAAATAAATGAATAGATAAATAAACGAATAAATACATAAATAAATAAATAAATAAAATGATATCGTATCCTTCCTGTTAAAAAAAATAAATAAATAAATAGATAAATAAACAAATAAATGAATAAATAAATAAATAAAATGATATCGTATCCTTCCTGTTAACAAAAAACAAAATAAATAAATAAAAATGAAAAATAAATAAATAAATAAATAAATAAATATATAAATATAAATAAATAAATAAAAAACCTATCGTATTCTTTAGTAACATAAATATCAGCTGGGTAATAATCCTCAATTCTAGTGGTGCTTTATATTTTGGTTCACTAATCGAACGCGAAATGCGCCGATAATCCTTCAGCCGACCTTCATGCATACCTCCGAATGAGTCACTAGCTTTTAATGTCCCTTAAGTAGTTCAGAACGACAATTAGGGCAATGTGTTGTCAATCAGTAGTCAATGTCTGTTTTTTTTTTTTTTTTTTTTTTTTTTTTTTGGGGGGGGGGTTTTTTTTTTTTTTTTTTTGGTGTTTGGGGGGGGGTGTGTGGGTGGATGGGCGGGGTGCCAAAATATATTATTAAATACATATAAAACACATGTCAATTCTAGTGTGGGGAGATCTTGAAGATTAGTTTTCGGATGTTTCAGAAATAAGCCGAATAATCAGGTTTTTCTAAGATGAGTGTATAAAACAAACATCCCTCTTCGCTCATAGATATTGTCGAAGCTGACTCCCTGTGGGTAGCCAAGATCAAGCCTCAATCAGGTTAAGGATGAGAGGTTAGTGGGCGGCACATGTCAGTAGCCAACGACTTAATCCTGTCCCACCACCCTCCCTCAGTCGCAATTGGCTAGGCAACTGATTGCGTTTCTTCTGCTGATCATTGGCTATACACAGAACCTAAAATGACATTTGACATTTGCACTGGAAGTAGACTGTAAGCGCTGTTGATATGTATTGTAGCGAATCAGTTTACACAGAGTGGCAATAATATTTTCCAATACGAAATACATTGTCACTGTATGGCAGAAATGCTTCAATTTTGAACTGTTGCCTTGCTGAAGCAGTTGACCAA
>NC_061087.1:108601925-108604742 GCF_015104395.2 Macrobrachium nipponense | reverse complement strand
TGTATATGAGATATGTACACTTCATACCTAACAGAATAATAATGAAAGAGGTTTGGATTAATGGCGTAATTAAAAATCTGTAGTTTTTTTTATATATACGTCAAACCCAATTCTTGGAATGCTTTATGAAAACAAAGCAATTATAATGATGTCTAGTGTAGACAAACAAGCTAAAATTAGACAGCTATATATATATATATATATATATATCATATATATATATATATACTATATATATATATATATAGATATATATAATATATATATATATATATCACCAGTGAAAATTAGAAAATAATGATGGCTCAGAAATATACAAGACCTGCAAAGAGAAATTTATGAACAAACTTACATTTTTTTTTTTGGCACAGGAATTAAAACACTGAAATTGAATATCATAAAAACGTACAGTATGCTGTGACCTTAGACAAAGATCTAATTCACGTTTCGATAGTTTGCCAAGAATCCAGACAAGAACGAAGTAAAGAAGTTGACTAGCTATACTTCTACAGATGGAATATGGTTATTCAGACGAAATAATGTCGAAAAGGACGAAAGAACTTTGCACTCTTTTTAACAAAAGACAGAATAACGGAAGCTACACTCCATAAGCTGAATATGCATTTCCATCTTCCCCCTCATTAAACTCCTGACATGCTTAAGATTTAAGTCAACAAGCATTACTAAATCTATACCGACTTATTCTGATCTTTATTCATTCATATCTGCCTCTCTTCCACCCTCTTTGTCCAATAAATCCCCACTTCTACCCTCTTTGTCCAATAAATTTAATCATGACCCATCTGCACAATACTGCACTCTTTTCAGGCAATATCTCAATATCTCTCCACATTTTTTATATAAATAAAATAACCAATACAATTTTTATCTACATTTGCTTCCTTCAAGTACATCTTAATTCTTTCTCTTCCAAATCCTCAATATTTCTCACCTTTCTCTCTCTCTTTTTCTCACTGACTACTTATTCGTCAATGTTTTCTATTTTTTTTTCACTTAACTTCTTCGTTGATGTTCACCCTAGCTTGTTTTAATTACATTCATAACCACATTCTGATGCATCCCCTCCAATGAAGATTACCTTCTATTGTCATGTCTGCTTCAAGCAAGCAAGCAATTACTGGGTATGCTTTCAGTCCAACCTCACTTTTACATACATCTAAATACTTTTCCATAAAACCAGCATCTATGCATAGGCCTAGGACTGACGTTTCTTTGCCCCTTCTCTATCAAAAAAAAAAAAAAAAAAAAACTAAAATTAAACCACAATCCAAACCACATTCAAAATACATTCCCAAAAGGATTGTCTTCATGTCTTCATTTTCATCCACTACAGGAAGTCCAAACCTATATCAGGTCACCTATCAGAACCACCCTGGATTATCTATCTATTCTATCTATAATCATGAAATCCGCATGGATCTTCTGTAAACCTGTTTGTCCGCAACTGGGTGAGGATGTGGTAGGTAGGGTATCAGGAGGGTAGGGGAGACATGACGCATCCACCCTCCTCCTGCAAACCTATTTGTCTGTCCCGGGTGAGGGTGTGGTAGGCAGCAGAGGGGAGTAAGCAGAAATAGAGAAGATAGGGGAGACATGATACATCCCCTCTCATCCTGCAAACTTATTTGTCCGCCCTGGGTGGACTAGGGTAGGGGATTGGGAGAGTATGGGAGACATGAAACATCCACCCTCCTCCTGCAAATGTGTTTGTTTGCGCCAGGTGAGGGCAGGGTAGGCATGGGATAGGGAGGGGAGGGGAGACATGAAATAGCCACCTGCCCCTGCAAACCTGTTTGTCCACCCTGGGTGTGGGTGTCGTAGGTAGGTTAATAGGAGGGTAGGGGAGACACGATGGGCAACGCTGGGTTCCAGCGCAGCGTAGCATGCCATGAAGCTCGCGTACAATAATTACCACACCTTTTCACTCTCACTTACCCAGTCTTCCTGAATGCCCTCATCTTTCATATTTGTTTCATTAATTATTCTACCAATTAGGATTCTGTCCTATATTATAATTTATATATGTGACTTTTCTTTCCTTTAAAACAATAAATTTATTACACTGGAACCTACAGAAATCTCTCTCTCTCTCCCTCTTTATTTATATATATATTATATATATATATATATATATATATATATATATATATATATATATATATATATATATATATATATATATGACGGAAGCAAACATGTTGGAAGTATATGACCTGAAAATAGTTGAGAGAGAGAGAGAGAGAGAGAGAGAGAGAGAGAGAGTATACATACATACACACATCCGTGACGCTCAATTTCGCATGATCAATCACCTTTCCAGCGAACAGCGAAATTTTGGGCTCGCCGCCCCCGATTTTTGTCGCCCCCTTCTGAATGATCGGCGACAACAAGATGACCTTTGCGACCCCGCAGCCACAATGGCATATCAAAAGGGGGAGCCTTTTAAAAGCCCCGACTCTTACGCCAACTCCAACAATGAATAGCCGTTTCTGTGCCTTTATTAGCTCCGGCTTTTATATCCGGGGTTAATACTGCCGTTTCGCCATTCTTTCGCCGCGCCCGAGAGAGAGAGCGGATATCATACGGATTCGCCAGGGACGGGAAAAATCTTAATGAATGTTGTCGAATGTGGCTAGCGTCGCCAGGCAACGAAACTTTACGTCGGGTACATTTTTTTTTTTTGGGGAGGTCCTGGGGGGGGGGGGGGGGGGGCGGGCATTTCCGCTGGGCGAGGTCGTCTCATGAAGCCTAATAATAATAATAAATGCTGCTCTAGAACCCCTGTGATTGATCTTG
>NC_061087.1:108591925-108596925 GCF_015104395.2 Macrobrachium nipponense | reverse complement strand
CTATAATAAAAAACAGGCAATATCCTAAATTCTTTATAATTAAAAAATTTAGTCCATTAATTACTATTCTACACTACACCAAGTAGAAAATGCGCCGAAATTTCTTCATTGCAATAGAGTTTTCTGTACAGGGTATAATGCTGTATGAAACTCCTCAGCCAAAGCCCGGTGGTGGCCTGTGTTGCTGGGATCTGTAGGGGTGTCAGACTCACTAGGATGGCTAACATTAACCTTAAATAGAATAAATAAAAAAAAAAGCTACTGAAGCTAGAGGGTTGTAATTCAGAGTGTCTGATGACTGGTAGGTAGTGATGTCCCCTGAATAGTGATGTCTCTCTGAATGGCGATGTCCGGCCTGAATAATGATGTCCCCTAAATAGTGACGTTCCCCCAGAATAGTGATGTCACCTCCTGAATAGTGATATCCCATGAATAGTGAGGCCCCCTAAATAGCGATGTCTCCTGAATAGTTTTGACGTCTCCTGAACAGTGACGTCCACAGAATAGTGATGTCCCCTGAATAGTGACGCCTGCTGAATAAAGACGTCCACTGAATAGTGATGTTCCCTGAATAGTGACGTCCCCGGTAAAGTGATGTCCCCTGAACAATGATATCCACTGAATAGTGACGTCCCCGAAAAAGTGATGTTCCCTAAATAGTGACGTCTATTGAATAGTGATATTCTCACTTGAATAGTGACGTCCACTGAACCCCTGAATAGTGGTGTCCCTTGAATAGCGATGTCTCCCTTGAATAGTGACGTCTACTGAACCCCTGAGTACTGTTCCCCCTTGAATAGTGACGTCCACTGAATAGTGAAGTCCAAGCTAAAGCAGATGCAAAGTGTCCAGCTAAAAGCATCATCAAGAATTTAGCTTCATCAGCCACGCGTCGACAAACAAAGAACGGGAAGTGACGTTCGTCGTCCTCCCTATTTGACGAGGCTTTCGAAATGAAAGATCGCCAAGAATAATGAAGAATATGGTGGGGAAGTTATCGTGAGAGTGTTTGGGGGGAATCGAGAAATAACGAATGTATATTCCTAAATTACAGCTCGGGTATTTTGGGGGGAAACGACGAATAATGAAGGATATATTCATTTAACTAAAATCCGAGAACTTGTAACATGACAAGTGTTTTCCCCTTCGCGGTTACTATTGGTTTTATGGAGTTCCATTCATACCGTCTCTATAATTAAATCATGAATGACATACAGTGGAGAGTAACTTCTGTTTTTAGTTCAAGAAGTAACTGAATTATATTTCTGTTGTTGTTGTTGTTGTTGTAGTTATGATGGAGGTCTGGTTTCTCTCTCTGCATCAACAAAAGACGAGGAATAGAAGGAATGTATTCAATTAACGATAGTTTCTTTTGATGATGGTGGTCCGTGTCTGAACATGCTCAGTCATTGGAGACCTCTCCTTTCAAATAAACGAGAAAACTAATGAACATATTCACTGAAATATTTGTGATATATAAAATAAATTGCACTTATTTTCTTCCTTTTATGAATCAAGACGAAAATTGACAAGGGACATATCCGACAACTTTGATGGGGTTCTTGAAGTGATAAAAAATAAGAAGAAAATACTTACAAAATTCTGTCCCTTTCTTGTAGTTAGTATAAAATTAAGAATAACAAATAAAGACTTCAGTAAATTATAGCTAACTTCATTAAGATTAAAATATGACCTATTGCAAGTTGACATGAAAAATAGAAAACAAAAACAATATCAATACAAACGTGATTGTAGCAGTGAATACAACTACTAATAAAATTACTATGGCCACATTAAATAAACTATCAGATAACCAATAAATATCATTCTCAATCCTAATCTTATTGACAAAGAAAACGAGAAGGAATGAAAATAAAAAGATCAAAGATACAAACGGACAGAGGGGTTCAATATAGTTATTATTCTCAATCCTATGTAATTGATATAAAAAAAACGAGAAGGAATTAAATAAACAAAGATACAGACAGACAGAGACACGTCCGAAGTGTCGCATCTACCTACCTACCTACCAGGGACGGCTGGGGGGCGGGGGGAGACTTAACGTCCCTGGTGAAATGTTGACCCAGGCTGGGCCGAACACTGGTGCGCCTTCATGCATACATAACAATCACAAATATGAGCGAATGTTGCCGCTGTTGGTGCCTGCACTCTGATATTGCAGTCGGCATCCTGCTTTTATGTTTAAATTAAGCTTTCGTTTTAGGGCTAGCCCCAAAAACTAGCCCTTCCCCCGCCCCATCCTCCCCTAGCCCCCAAAATTTATCACATTTTCTTTTGAAATCCGTTTTGACGTGAAACACTTTCACGCGCACACACACACACACACACACACACACACACCTCTCCCTCCCTCCTCCCCTTCCCCTACACCTTTTCCCACACCCCCAGGGTCTCGCGCCCAACACCCACACACCCACTCATCTACCAACAGCCGGCCTCACCCCCGCCTCCCCCCCAACCCAACCCAACCACCAAGACCACATGCGGCGGCGCTATTTCAGACCGTTGTTTGTTGGCACAGGGAGATTGCATACCGTTTCAATATTCCTCTATGGGTAAGGTGAGCGAGAGGCGATAACCAGCTTAGTCTCACTCTATGCAAAAATAAAAATCATTTTCTTATTTAGTAACTGTAAATAAATGAATGAATAATAATAATCGAAATTATTTTTGTCATTTGTAACGCATTTATTTGGCACTCTCGAAGGGGATATAGCTTTGCTAAAAAATTTTCCATCTAACTGAATGACAAAATGGTGAAAATATTTAAAGCAATGGCGAGGTTTTGGTATATTGTTCATCCAGTAATTACTTTAAATATTTCAAAAAAATATAAAAAAAACATCCTTAAATTATCTGTTATGGATATCTTTCGACTGGTATTTCCAAAAGCCATCTCTCTCTCTCTCTCTCTCTCTCTCTCTCTCTCTCTCTCTCTCTGGGGTGTGTGTGTGTGTGTGTGTGAGGTACAGATGATATTTGGTCTGTACACCAACTTACTGGGTGTGTGTGTGTGTGTTTTATGCATAACTTTGCTGTGCAAAACCATTGCATCGTGTCGCTCTCTCTCTCTCTCTCTCTCTCTCTCTCTCTCTCTCTCTATGGTGTGTGTGTGTGTGTGTTTGTGTGGTACAGATGATATTTGGTCTGAACACCAACTTACTCTGTGCGCACGCGTGTGTGTGTGTTATACATAACTTTGCTGTGCAAAACCATTGCATCATCTCTCTCTCTCTCTCTCTCTCTCTCTCTCTCTCTCTCTCTCTCTGAGTGTGTGTCAGTATGGTATACATAACTTTTGCTGTACAAAACCAATGCACCGTACCTATCCGCATACTCTCTCTCTCTCTCTCTCTCTCTCTCTCTCTCTCTCTCTCATTTCATTTTCCGCTCGGCAGCATGTGTGCATGCGAAAACATTTGTGCATTATCAATGAAAGCACTAAGCGCTACAGATTCTCATTTCCTCTTAACATACCATCTGACTGATGCTTTAGGTCCCACGTATTGAACTTATAATGATTTCAAAAAACAAGAATGCAGTATATATCCTCTCTAGATTCTAAGATAACATGTACAAAACTGAAAAATAGTATTCCTATTCGATGGCTATTTACTCACGTTATTGGTTAAAAAAATGTATTTGTAGCGTAAATCGAACTACGCTGGACGAGTGGTATTTCATTCAAGCATTGCTCTAGCTGTTTGCTCGCATTTTTTTTTTTTTTATGAATGAAAAGATATTCATATTCTATTCTGATGTAGTTTTCGAATTAAATGAAGGGGCGTAACTAAGGCATCCTAGTTGTGACGCCAGATAATTCATAATCAATCAGTCACTATTAGATAATACATATTTAAATCAACTTGCACAAGATATACATTTGCACCCAAGGGAAATTTTTATTTCAATGAATAATACAGGGTGTCCATTAAGTCCAAGTACCATTCTGAGCAATAAATACTTCTAATGGTACTGGGACTTTATGGACACCCTGTACAATCAATGTATGAAATTAACAAAATTAAGATAATACATAGGCTTGTATTCTTGTCCTACCAACAAAACAGAGTGAAGATAAATGACTTTTAACGCCTTAGAATATAATTAACTTTAAATAATGAAAAATGACAGCTTGAGGTTTATTGAAATCATTATAAGTTCAATACATTAACCACAGATTCCTGAAATATACAGAAATAAAAAGAGTTTTTTTGATGCCATAACGAGCATATATATATATATATATATATATATATATATATATATATATATATATATATATATATATATATATATATATATATATATAACTGAATCACGAAAGTTAGGAACGTGATAAATCCATAAATAAAGATATATGCCACAAAGGAAAAATAAACGAAGCAGGATCTGCGAGACCTTTCGACGTTAAACATCCTTTACTGAGCAGAAACTGCTCAGTAAGGACGTTTAACGCCGAAAGGTCTCGCAGATCCAGCTTCGTTTATTTTCCTTCTTGGCATATATCTTTTATATATATATTATATATATATATATATATATATACTATATATATATATATATATATCTATATATATATATAGATATTATATATAGATATATCTATATATATAGATATTATATATCTTATATATACTATCTATACTCTATATATATATATTATCTATATATATATATAATAATCTTATATCTATTCTATCTCTATATGAGCTATAGATATTAGATCTCTCTCATCTAATATTATATCTATATATATATATATATCTTTTCTTATACTATATATTATCTATATCTACTATATATAATATATATATATCTATATATCTATATCTCTATATCTCTAGATATCTCTCATATATCTATACTATATTTCTATTATATATCTATATATATCTAGTATCTATATAATATATAGATATATCCATATATATTATATATATATATATAGGATTATATATATATATATATATATATTC
>NC_061087.1:108564425-108589425 GCF_015104395.2 Macrobrachium nipponense | reverse complement strand
TATGCAGAGACTCAAGGCGATACTCAAGTCAAAACTCAACGCCAGAAATATGATAAAAGCCATAAACACATGGGCAGTGCCAGTAATCAGATACAGCGCAGGAATAGTGGAATGGACGAAGGCAGAAGTCCGCAGCATAGATCAGAAAACCAGGAAACATATGACAATACACAAAGCACTACACCCAAGAGCAAATACGGACAGACTATACATAACACGAAAGGAAGGAGGGAGAGGACTACTAATTATAGAGGACTGCGTCAACATCGAAAACAGAGCACTGGGGCAATATCTGAAAAACAGTGAAGACGAGTGGCTAAAGAGTGCATGGGAAGAAGGACTAATAAAAGTAGACGAAGACCCAGAAATATACAGAGACAGGAGAAAGACAGACAGAACAGAGGACTGGCACAACAAACCAATGCACGGACAATACATGAGACAGACTAAAGAACTAGCCAGCGATGACAATTGGCAATGGCTACAGAGGGGAGAGCTAAAGAAGGAAACTGAAGGAATGATAACAGCGGCACAAGATCAGGCCCTAAGAACCAGATATGTTCAAAGAACGATAGACGGAAATAACATATCTCCCATATGTAGGAAGTGCAATACGAAAAATGAAACCATAAACCACATAGCAAGTGAATGCCCGGCACTTGCACAGAACCAGAACAAAAAGAGGCATGATTCAGTGGCAAAAGCCCTCCACTGGAGCCTGTGCAAGAAACATCAGCTACCTTGCAGTAATAAGTGGTACGAGCACCAACCTGAAGGAGTGATAAAAACGATCAGGCAAAGATCCTCTGGGCCTATGGTATCAGAACGGATAGGGTGATACGTGCAAACAGACCAGACGTGACGTTGATTGACAAAGTCAAGAAGAAAGTATCACTCATTGATGTCACAATACCATGGGACACCAGAGTTGAAGAGAAAGAGAGGGAAAAAATGGATAAGTATCAAGATTTGAAAATAGAAATAAGAAGGATATGGGATATGCCAGTGGAAATCGTACCCATAATCATAGGAGCACTAGGCACGATCCCAAGATCCCTGAAAAGGAATCTAGAAAAACTAGAGGCTGAAGTAGCTCCAGGACTAATGCAGAAGAGTATGATCCTAGAAACGGCACACATAGTAAGAAAAGTGATGGACTCCTAAGGAGGCAGGATGCAACCCGGAACCCCACACTATTAATACCACCCAGTCGAATTGAAGGACTGTGATAGAGCAAAGAAAAAAAATAATAATAATAATAATAATAATAACAGACACAGTCAGACACCAGCTAAAGAAAATGCCAAACTGGAAAGTCCCAGGTCCCGATGAAGTCCATGGATACTGGCTCAAAAACTTCAAGGCCCTACACCCACGAATAGCAGAGCAACTCCAGCATTGTATCTCAAATCACCATGCGCCCAAATGGATGACCACAGGAAGAACATCCTTAGTACAAAAAGACAAGAGTAAAGGAAATATAGCCAGTAACTACAGGCCTATCACCTGCCTACCAATAATGTGGAAGTTACTAACAGGGATCATCAGTGAAAGGCTATATAATTACCTAGAGGAGACAAACACCATCCCCCACCAACATAAAGGCTGCAGAAGGAAGTGTATGGGCACAAAAGACCAGCTCCTGATAGACAAAATGGTAATGAAGAACAGTAGGGGGAGGAAAACCAACCTAAGCATGGCATGGATAGACTATAAGAAAGCCTTCGACATGATACCACACACATGGCTAATAGAATGCCTGAAAATATATGGGGCAGAGGAAAACACCATCAGCTTCCTCAAAAATACAATGCGCAACTGGAATACAATACTTACAAGCTCTGGAATAAGACTAGCAGAGGTTCATATCAGGAGAGGGATCTTCCAGGGCGACTCACTGTCTCCACTACTCTTCGTAGTAGCCATGATTCCCATGACAAAAGTACTGTAGAAGATGGATGCCGGGTACCAACTCAAGAAAAGAGGCAACAGAATCAACCATCTGATGTTCATGGACGACATCAAGCTGTATGGTAAGAACATCAAGGAAATAGATACCCTAATCCAGACTGTAAGGATTGTATCTTTGGACATCAGGATGGAGTTTGGAATAGAAAAATGTGCCTTAGTCAACATACAAAAAGGCAAAGTAACGAGAACTGAAGGGATAAAGCTACCAGATGGGAGCAACATCAAACACATAGATGAGACAGGATACAAATACCTGGGAATAATGGAAGGAGGGGATATAAAACACCAAGAGATGAAGGACACGATCAGGAAAGAATATAAGCAGAGACTCAAGGCGATACTCAAGTCAAAACTCAACGCCGGAAATATGATAAAAGCCATAAACACATGGGCAGTGCCAGTAATCAGATACAGTGCAGGAATAGTGGAATGGACGAAGGCAGAACTCCGAAGCATAGATCAGAAAACCAGGAAACATATGACAATACACAAAGCACTACACCCAAGAGCAAATACGGACAGACTATACATAACACGAAAGGAAGGAGGGAGAGGACTACTAATTATAGAGGACTGCGTCAACATCGAAAACAGAGCACTGGGGCAATATCTGAAAAACAGTGAAGACGAGTGGCTAAAGAGTGCATGGGAAGAAGGACTAATAAAAGTAGATGATGACCCAGAAATATACAGAGACAGGAGAATGACAGACAGAACAGAGGACTGGCACAACAAACCAATGCACGGACAATACATGAGACAGACTAAAGAACTAGCCAGCGATGACTCATGGCAATGGCTACAGAGGGGAGAGCTAAAGAAGGAAACTGAATGAATGATAAGAACCAGATATGTTCAAAGAACGATAGACGGAAATAAAATCTCTCCCATATGTAGGAAGTGCGATACGAAAAATGAAACCATAAACCACATAGCAAGCGAATGCCCGGCACTTGCACAGAACCAGTACAAAAAGAGGCATGATTCAGTGGCAAAAGCCCTCCACTGGAGCCTGTGCAAGACATCAGTTATCTTGCAGTAATAAGTGGTACGAGCACCAACCTGAAGGAGTGATAGAGAACGATCAGGCAAAGATCCTCTGGGACTATGGTATCAGAACGGATAGGGTGATACGTGCAAATAGACCAGACGACGTTGAGTGACAAAGTCAAGAAGAAAGTATCACTCATTGATGTCGCAATACCATGGGACACCAGAGTTGAAGAGAAAGAGAGGGGGAAAAAATGGATAAGTATCAAGATCTAAAAATAGAAATAAGAAGGATATGGGATATGCCAGTGGAAATCGTACCCATAATCATAGGAGCACTAGGCACGATCCCAAGATCCCTGAAAAGGAATCTAGAAAAACTAGAGGCTGAAGTAGCTCCAGGACTCATGCAGAAGAGTGTGATCCTAGAAACGGCGCACATAGTAAGAAAAGCAATGGACTCCTAAGGAGGCAGGATACAACCCGGAACCCCACACTATAAATACCACCCAGTCGAATTGGAGGACTGTGATAGAGCAAAAAAAAAAAAAAAAATAATAATAATAATTATAAAAAAAATAATAATAAAAATAATAATAATAATATGCACGAAGAAGGCCCCTTTCTCCACCCACCGTGGCCAGATGTTCCGCCAAAAGGACGGCGTGGCGATGGGCTCCCCACTGGGTGTCCTCTTCGCTAACTTTTATATGGGCACCGTGGAGGAACGGGTCTTCGCCAGGATGCAGCAACCCCGCAGATATGGACGTTATATTGACGACATCTTTGTGCAAGTCGACGCCGAGGATGAGGTAGAAGCCCTCCGTCAAGCATTTCAGCAGTGTAGTGTGCTGAATTACACAGTCGAACGCAGCTCCGACGATCGGCTCCCCTTCCTCGACGTCCTTGTAAGCAAGACGGAAGACGGTCTCCGTACTTCAGTCTACACAAAGAAAACCAATTTAGGACTTTGCCTCAACGGAGACAGCGAGTGCCCCGCCAGATTCAAAAGCACCACCGTCAGGGCCTTCGTTAGGAGGGCCCTCTCCCACTGCTCGACCTGGCAGGACACTCACCAGGAACTCGACCGTGCCTCCCAAGTACTTGTGAATAACGGGTACTCAAATAAATTAATCAGCAAGGAAGTCCGCACAGCCCTGGAGAAATGGTACGGTAGTGAGAGCCCGCAGCCCCGCCCCCAGGATAATATCAAGCTGTACTACAAAGCCTTCATGAGTTCCCATTACCGTGAAGAAGAGGACGCCAATAAGAAAATTATTTCTGATAATGTATCCCCGAATGACGACACCAAGAATATCGACTTAATCATATTTTACCAGAATCGGAGGACGCGCGATCTTATTATGAAAAATAACCCCTCTCCACAGGTACGAGAACCCCTGAAGCAGACGCATGTAGTGTACCAGTATACATGCCCAGTCCGCGAATGCAGCAGCGCCTACGTAGTTATGACTACCATGCGACTGTCGAAGAGACTCTCGTGTCACGCACAAGAGGGAACTATAAAGAATCACGCCCGCACCAAACATCACGAGGCCATCTCCCGGGATGTCATCATAAAGAACACGAAGATCATCGGGAAGGCCCCTGATGCCCGTTGGTTGCGCCTGCTGGAGGCGCTCCTCATCCAGCAAATAAAACCTACACTGAATACGACGCAGGAAGAATTTCTCCTCCCTACGAGTATGAGAAGACCTGCCACCAACAATGACACCACCGATCATGACAACTCTATGGATGACAACGCCCCCGAACGAGGTACTCCTGCAGCCGATGGAAATCAAAGTAGCCGTGACGTCCCACAGCGTAGCGCAACGCCCATCAATGTTACAGCGCCGCTTAGGAGGTCCAGGCGGCTTCAGGATATGCTGCAACGCAACCATCGGCTCGAAGAAAGTGGCTTGAGACCTGGATCAGGCAACCAATGAAAACAAGACTCACCGCCACCAGCCAATAAGAGACAAGCATGGGGCAGACCCCCTGCTGTCAACCACAGATATAACGAGGACGGACACCGCACCATGGTCCACACTCTCTGCCATAGTGAGAGACAGAGGATGTCTTTTGGACACTAGTCTCCAGCGACGACGCCGACTTCCACTGGCCGCCTTTGGACGCTCCTTCCTCTTGCCTGTGCGAGGCGGAGTAGGACCCTCCAAGCCCTCCAGCTCCTGAAGAAGCAATTTCTGCGCCGCCAAGCCCTTGTGTCACAGAATCGGACACGATTGCCGACGAATGGTCGACAGTTCGCCGACAGAAGAAGGCCAGGAGGAGGTTCCAGACGGGTGGGGATGCCCCACTCCAAGCAGCCGCTACTACCACTGCTCCTACTACTGCTCCTACTACTACTGCTGGAACGGAACTTCCTAAGTTTCGAGTCACAGCAAGTGCTGAAAAGTCTGCTTACTTATTAATAGCAGACTTGGAAGCCAAATATAAGCAATTAAAAATGACAGTTAAACCTAACAGGAATGCTGATTTGATCATTTCTCCAAAAGACCGAGAAACAGCCGAGTTCCTGAAGAAAAACACTCCTTTCCAGTTCCTAGATCCGAATGAACGGATCAAGAAGGCTGTAATATGCAAGTTCCCGACCTGCCTGCCCCTAGAACCGATCCTTCAGCTGCAGAACGTCGTAGAGGCCCGGAGATGTATCGGAAAATCGGGAGAACCGACGAGAAAGGTCATCGCCACCTTCAAGGGACATATCCCAAGACATGTATCCCTCGGAGTATGGGGAAATTTCCCCATAGAAGCCTTCACACCTCAGCCCCTACGATGCTTCAAATGTCAAAAGTTTGGGCATCACAGCAGCCGCTGCAAAGGACAAGAAGTGTGGGATATGCAGCCAGCCACACCCCACCAAACAATGCCTCGATACCTACAAGAAAGGTGAAGAAGTGACCAGCAAATGCCCAAATTGTTTCAATCAACATCATGCTTGGAACAAACGCTGCACTGCAAGATTGGAGCGAGTTGCAAGGATGAAAGGCATTCCTCCCCCTAAGGAGCTGACTCTGAAGTCATCAAAACAAGAGACATCGAAGCCACAGCAAATACTCACTGCACCACAGCAACAACTGCCGCCAAAACCACATAGACAACGTCGTACACCAAGAAAGAAAGTCGACTACACACCGAAACCAAGAGTACCTGCGCCATTACCTTCACCAAATCCCATCCCACCTCCTCCAAAAACCGAGCCTCTCCCTTCCCTCACCTGTTCCCCAACTCCAACTCCTTCCTCCTCCAGAGTTCCAGCCAGTGCCAGCAGAGAGAGAGATGAAACAGCCAGTGACTGTGTTACAATCACAGTAGAAGGGATACTTATTCTCTTCGAGAAGTTGACAGGGAAACCTGTCGACAGGAAGGCACTGCTGGAAGTCATACAACCACACCTCATTCAGAATCCTCTTCCTAAAGCAACTGCTGTTCGTTTCGAATAAGCAGCTTAAAATTCAAGAGAGAATTAATTCTTTGGAGTATTCTCCAAAAGAGTTTCTTGTTTTTTCTTGATCTAAAATGTTTCCATTTCCTTCCTGATTTTCTAACACTCAATCAGGACTCTGCTGTAAAACTTTCTCTCATACTGATGGGTACCGTAAGGTTTAATGGGGTTTGTAACCCTGCCTGTCCTTCTCTTCCTTTCTTTTTATAACCACCATCATTTCTAATTCCAGATCACATCTACTGTTACGGGCTGCTCATAGAGCAAGAGCCCGTGCTGGCATTTATGCCAGCTTAACCTTCAACAACAACAACGCACCAAGATCAGTCCACCCTCAGCTTCCCAGCCCGAGGATGTCTGGCAGCTCCAGACGAAAGCTCGCTTTAAGAAAAAGAGAGAGAGAGAGAGAAAATCGTTAATGACTTTGATGACTATGGTATCATAGTTTATCTGTAAAATTCAAATATATATACCTATTTTGACCCTGTATTTTACCATGACCTCTATAGGCGCTCTACTAGCCTGTTTAAGTAGCACCGAAAAAGCCGCTATTCGCAAAATAGAGAAGAATCTCTACAAGTGTAACGCTGCTGAAGAAGCCATTACTTTTAATAAAGTATGCTTGAGAGAGGGTCTGCTTCCTAAGTACAATAATAATAATAATAATAATAATTTGTAAGGTAAAACAATAGATTATTATTATCATTATTAATAACTTGTCAGGTAAAGCAACAGAATATTATTATTATTGTTATTATTATTATTATTATTATTATTATTATTATTATTATTATTATTATTATTATTATTATTACTTATAACACGAACCTGCATCAAGCAACGCAGTAGTGATCATATAATAATAATAATAATAATAATAATAATAATAATAATAATAATAATAATAATAATAATAATAATAATAACAATAATAAAATAATAATCATATTACTATATTATTATTATATTATTATTATTATTATTATTATTATTATTATTATTATTATTATTATTATTATATATAAGGAACCGCAGAAAATAATGACGATAACAACAGAAATTAAAATGTAATTATCGTAGTATCTTCAAACATATTAATAGTACTAAGAACTGGAAGTAACTCACATAACAAAAAACAGCCAACGAAAAAAATGACAAAACAGTAAAAAAGAATAATTATTTCAAAACTCACAAATAAAACAAGATAAAAAATAAATCACAGAACAGTAAATAACCATAAATACTTTAAAACTCGCACAAATAAAATAAAAAAAAATACAAAACAACAAATAAAATAGCAGATAAGTATATTTGAAATCTCATATAAAAGAATAGAAAAAAAATACCGAAAAAATGACAAAACAGTAAATTAGCATAATCGGTTTACCGAAAAAAGCAATACTAATTTGTATTATGTCAAACGAGATAGGATCCAGCAAGGCAAAAGTAGAGACTGAATGATTGATTAATTGATTGATCTGGCATTATATAACTAGCAAGTGCAGGGTGTCAGGAGCCTAGTACCGAAAAGTCAAATGGGAATATTTGAAATTTTATTCAGTAATAAGAGCAATATGAACTTTAGTGGGAAATTAAGAGTAATGTTCACACTAATGAAATGAATCAGATATGACTGTCAAGTTTTATGATAGTTTAGCCGTGTGAGGAGAGTTAACTGAATTTTAAAATAAGTATATTATCTCTTGTTTACGAACAACTCATTAACATAAAGGATTAACTTATTTCCTAAAAAATACGATGAGGAGTAAACAGAATTTTTCACAAACACACACACACACACACACCAACCTTAAATATCTACCAAATACAAAAACCGATAGCAAAAAAACACACACGCACACACACTAATCACGTCTACCAATTAAAAAAAAACAGACAGTATTAAAAAAAGGAAAAACTTATTTCCTACAAAATACGAAGAGTAGTCAATGCATTTACACACACTCGAACACACACATACACACTTCTTTCAAGTGCAAAGGTGAAGGAGTCAATACATTTACACACATTCGTATGCAAACACAATATTAAAAAAAACCGCAAATAGGATAAGAGTTGACGCTGGAAGTCACCGTACAGCAAAAATTGAATTTCAAGATGGAACGAAAACGCCAATACTAAAAAAAAAAAAAAAAAAAAAAAAAAAATAAAAAAAAAAAAAAAAAAAAAAAAAAAAATCAATTTAAAAAATCACTTGGCAAATAGGATAAGAATTTACACTGGAAGGAACGAATACCAAGACCTAAAACCACCAAATCTCCCAACGCCAAAGTTTGCCACTAAAATTACGGCAGGAAGCTCGTATCACGAGGGACATCTCGTAGGGGAATCTTAGGGAATAGGTTGCGTAGGGGGCGAGAGAGGGAGGGGTGGGGTTAAGGCATGGGGGTGGTAACGTAGGGGTGAGACTACCTTAAATATCGCTGACTCTGACGCCTATTGGGACAAATACCGACCACAACTACGTCAATCTCTGAAGCAATTTGGAGTTTTTCTTTTTTTGTTACTTATATGGAGCGATTGCTATGGTCACACGAGATACAGATGTACAACAGAGAGAGAGAGAGAGAGAGAGAGAGAGAGAGAGAGTTTTACAAGTGATATTTCTCTAATGGTTGTCTCTCTATAAATATATAGTATACTAACTGTCTAACTACAAATACTATCAGTACAAAATGCTGGACTATTTTATTTCATCTTTCAAAATTGAAAATAAAATAAATAAGTAACTAAATAAATAAAAATATTAAACAGAAATCAATCGAAAGACCTCAATATCCCATTTTTCACGACGGGCTAGTTATTAAGGCGAATTATATGGAGTACTGTAGTCGATCCTAAATATTTATCATCATAACTTTTCCCCCGAATCCTTATTCATCTTTCTTTCATTCTCTAGTCTGCTCTGGTTTTAGATTTTTACTGTTATAATGTTTCACCTTATTCAGGAAAGACTTCTTCGAGCAGCTCCTGTAAACTCTCTCTCCTCTCTCTCTCTCTCTCTCTCTCTCTCTCTCTCTATCTATCTTTTGCTGGAGATCGACTACCTTGTAATAATCATAGCTTCATCACAATGGCTAGTCATCAACATGCTTGGAAAAAAATGAGAAAAATTAGAAAAATTTTAAAGATGAGAGAGAGAAAAAACAGTCGAATAATGCTCTCATAATATTAATTTTAGTGTTCTTACTGTGTTACAAAAGCAACACATTATGCGTTGTGATAACTATGCAATAAGGTATATTAATTCCAACAAAAAATATTAACTCACTGAATATTTTTCTAGAAAATCTCAAATAAATGAATATTTTTCTAGCAAATCTCAAATTAATGAGTATTTTTCCTGCAAACCTCAACACGATTAATATTTTTTCAAGCAAATCTCAAATGAAAATCTTTCAGGCAAATCTCAAATGACTTTATATTTTTCCAGTAAATCTCAAATGAATTGATATTTTTCTAGCTACAAATGAATGAATCAATATTTTTCTAGCAAATCTCAAATAATTGAATATTTTTCTAGCTACAAATGAAAGAATGAATATATTTCTAGCTAATCTTAAATGAATGCATATTTTTCTGGCAAATCTAAAATATATTAATATTTTTCTAGCTAACCTAAAATGAATGAATATTTTTCTAGCAAATATCAATACAAAATTATTCAAATATATAACAAAAAAACAATAAAAGAAATACCTGACAGTTACGGATACACACACAAAGATGCACAAACACACAAACACACACACACACACACACAAGCAAACCTGCCACAGATACGTAACCTGGAGATCAAGTTCTCCGGCGTTTGCTTATAACCTTGCAATGACGATCTCCACTCTTCAGAAGGTATAATAATAGAGCAGGGCATTGGAAATCGCTGTAAAAAGTACTGTGATACAAAGCTTCAGGGAATATACATACACACATTCATATATATATATATATATATATATATATATATATATATATATATATATATATATATATATATATATATATATGAGATTAACTACTGTCTCACTATACTCAAGTTCACTAAAACTCATGCGACAATACATACTAGCGAAACGAGAGAGAGAGAGAGAGAGAGAGAGAGAGAGAGAGAGATAAGATATGGGAAAACGCGATGTTTTTATTGAGTAAGCTGGTAGCTGATGGCATTGTGTGTGTTTGTGTGTATGAGGGGGATTGGGGTTGGGGGTGGGGGTTATAGCCGTGTGTGTGTGTGTGTGAAGCGGGTCGGGGGTTGGCGGGTAAAACTGCCTGTATGAGGGGATGAGGGAGGTATGAGACGTCTTTTCTACTCTTAAATATCGCTGACTCCAACGCCTATAGACTACAGATATCGGCTGTAACTACGCCAATCTTATAGGGCAATTTGGAGGCTTTTTTGGGGTGGGGTGGGGTGGGCGGGCCGGGTTGATTGCCATCACGATACGAGACAGACATAGATAGACAGGACGAACATAGGCAGACTGGCAGAAGGATGGGCACAACAGACGGCAGACATAGATAAGCAGACAGACATATTAACAACCACTGTTTTAAATCTACATAAGCGTATATGACATATAGCAAAATTGCAACTAAGATCATTATTAGCTCAAGGATACCAACTGGGATGCAATTATACGTCTGGTTGGTTTATTAATAGCTCAAATGATACTTCAAGTAAAGGCAAACGAGCAAAGCAAATTTTAAAACATAAAATAAATAAAAATAGAAATTTTTTACACTTTCTCCAAAGTTGTCAAGTTTCAAATTCGTTCTCTTGATATTTTCACTCTGACGTATATTTAGCCTGAACAGAAATTCCGTGGCACTTAAAATTGTTAAATGTTAAGGAAACCTAATATTTTTAAATGATAATGTTGTTAAATGTTAACGAACAGTGGCAGACACATTATCAATCCGAGTTGTCGGAAATGAGGAAAAAAAAAAATATAAAAAACAAAATATAAAAAACACATGAGAGGATCAATAACCTTTCACAGTTTTTAGTGTGTGATGCAAAATACAAAAAAAAAAAAAAAAAAAAATTACGCAAAAAATTTATACAAGAAAACAACTCCATGAAAGGATACAAAAACTCACAGAATTTTATAGTGTGATGCAAAATAAAATTTTTTAAATACACACACAAACTTACACACAAACACGCACATAAGCACAATTGATATAGACAACCGTTATCGTGAGTAGTGTGATTTGGAAACTTGGGTAAAAAAAAGAAAAACATCTGTTTACACATATAAGTTAATGAAAATAAAAACCATCATCATAAATTGTATATTTTGGAAACTTGAGTGACACTCAAAAAAAGAAAAAAAATCAATGAAAAGCTTAAAAGAAAAACATACACAAAACATACACAGATTTACACAATTAACTTAAAAAACCGTAATCATAAATTGTATGCTTTGAAACTTGTGTGAAACTCAAAAAAAAAAAAAAAAACGAAACTAAAAACCTCAAAGAAAAACACAAAAAGCAAAAAATCAATCACATTAAAAACAAACCTGACCTGAAGTTTATAAATTAAAAAAAGAAAAATTGCTAACCTAACCAAGAGCCACGTATAAAAATGAAGACTTTTACCACCCTTTAATAATAATTAATAATAATAATAATAATAATAATAATAATAATAATAATAATAATAATAATAATAATCTTTTCAACGTAAGCCCTACTACGATCAGGTTACGTAATCTCTAATACACTGAAAGGGGAAATTTGCACAACGATGCTCATATTTCGGCGATGTGGTTAATGGCGGATTAGGTATCCTTTACCAAAGCAGGCCATGGTAACCCTAACGGTGCCCTGCCTACGGATGTATTTTGTGACGATGTTGTAGTTATAAGGGTTATAATAGATTTGTAGATGGAACGTTTGAGCTACGAGTGTAACTGTCTAAGATTCTAGACTGTCCCATTTTTTAAGTTTTTAAACTGTTTTCGAGTTTCAATATTTAAATTTTTAAACTGTTCTCGAGTTTCTATATTCTCCATTATGTCAGCTTTGGGTTACGTTACGTTTTGAAGTTTTTAAAATTAATTCGTCTTTTCTCTTCTATGTCAACTTTAAGTTAGATTGCGTTTTTAAGTTTTTAAAATTAATTCGTCTTTTCCTTCTATGTCAACTTTAGGTTAGATTCCGTTTTTAAGTTTTTAAAATTAATTTGTCTTTTCTCTTCTATGTCAACTTTAGGTTAGATTACGTTTTAAAGTTTTAAAAATTAACTCGTCTTTTCTCTTCTATGTCAACTTTAGGTTAGATTACGTTCCTAGTTTTTAAAATTAATTCTTTTCTCTTCTATGTCAACTTTATGTTAGATTACGTTTTTATTTTAAATTAATTCTTCTCTTCTCTTCTATGTCAACTTTCGGTTAGATTACAGTTTTAAGTTTTTAAAATTAATTCTTCTTTCCTATTCTATTTCAAACTTCGGTTAGATACCATTTTTTTTTTCTCAGAAACAGCCCAAAATCTGAAGAGACAACACAGCTTACACTCCAAAATCCCTAGAAATAGTACTGGACCCGTCCCTGACTGTGAAATTGAATATTTTCCGATAAAATATTCACCTAAAACGTCCACTGCCACGATTGCAACCAATGATCTTTGCAAATTGTATTGCCTGTCATCTTAAAAGGAAAAATCAACTTCTACTCTTCTTAAAGCAAAATTCCAAATAAAATTTTTCATTTCTACATAAAAAGTTCTTTGAAGTTTTTATTTTCACCTACAAAGTTCTTTAAATTTTAAATTTTCACATAAAAAGTTCTCGAAACTTTTAATTTCCACCTAAAAATTTCTTTGTATTTTCACCTAAAAAGTTCTTTCAATTTTCATCAAAAAGTTCTTTCAATTTTCACCTAAAAAGGTATTTAAATTTTCAAATTTCACCTAGTAAGTTCTTTAAATTTTAAATTTTCACCTAAAAAGTTCTTTAAAATTTTCAATTTTCACCTAAAAAATTCTTTAAATCTTCAATTTTCACCTAACAAGTTCTTTACATTTTCAATGTTCACCTAAAAAATTCTCTAAATCTTAAATTTTCACCTAAAAAGTTCTTTACATTTTCAATTTGCATATAAAAAATCATCTAAAATCTAAAATTTTCACCCAAAAACTTCTTTACATTTTCAATTTTCACCTTAAAAGTTCTTTAGATCATAAATTTTCACCTATAAAGTTATCTAAATCTCGAATTTTCACCTAAAAAGTTCTCTAAATCTCGAATTTTCGCCTAAAAAGTTCTCTAAATCTCGAATTTTCACCTAAAAAGTTCTCTAAATCTCGAATTTTCACCTAAAAAGTTCTCTAAATCTCGAATTTTCACATATAAAGTACTCTAAATCCCCAATTTTCACCTAAAAAGTTCTCTAAATCTCGAATTTTCACCTAAATAGTTCTCTAAATCTCGAATTTTCACCTAAAAAATTCTCTAAATCTCGAATTTTCACCTAAAAAGTTCTCTAAATCTCGAATTTTCACCTAAAAAGTTCCCTAAATCTCGAAATTTCACCTAAAAAGTTTTCTAAATCTCGAATTTTCACCTAAAAAGTTCTCTAAATCCCGAATTTTCAACTAAAAAGTTTTTCAAATCTCGAATTTTCACCTGAAAATTTGTTTAATTCTTCAATGTTCACCTAAACAATTCTCTATCTTTTCACCCATAAGTTCTCTGTCACAAAAATATAACTAATATACGTTAGATACTACATTACCTTCAATGTTATTTGGATAAATCAACTACATTCTGCCCTTAACAAGAAATTGCCATGAAAGTTAGTACTCACCTACACTCTCGAGCGCTCAAAAGAGGCTGCAGCAGACCAACCAGGATTTCCAACACATCCACAGTCCCTGGAGAGCAGAATGGGAATAGTTTGTTGCAATAAATCTGCTGAAAATCAACTACAATTATTGAGATTGCTGGGATTAGTTTACTGTTATAAATCTGTAAAGGTTTAATCCACTTTTATCATGGTTGGTGGGAATGCTATTCTCATCTCTACAACTGATGAGGTCTCACTAAAACAAAATTGTTTTTATGTTTTATTTATATCATTTTCTTGATGGCTGAGTGCACAAAGTCTTTTTATCGCAGATATGTTGATTACACATTTGTTTCGTTCCAGCACTCTTGGCAATGTTCTTTATTTTTAGAATATATTAATCAACTCCATCCAAACATTCAATTTACCATGGAGGTAGAGAGCGAAGGTAGTTTGCCATTTTTAGATATTAATGTAACAAGACATAATTCCGAGTTCACTACTTCTGTTTATAGAAAGCGGACATATACGGGCTTAGCCAATGACTACTATAGCTCTTGTCAATATTCTTTCAAACTTGATACCATCTACACCTTGGTCCATAGAGCTCTAACATATTCTTCAACTTGGCAAATATTTTCAAGACAAACTCCTATCCACAAGATATAGTTTATAAAATCACCAATAAGTTATTAACACAATTTTTACAACCTCCAACTGTCAACTTTGATGTTCCCAAAAAACTTTTCTATGCCTCAATCCCGTATATGTCTGACTCTAATGTTTCCTTAAATCTCACACGAATAATTGAACAGGAATTCCCCTGTCTTAACGTCAAACTTATTTCCAACAACCCATGTACAATAGGATCATTTTTCAATTTCAAAGATCGCCTGCAGTCCTTCATGCGATCCAATGTGGTTTATAAATTCACATGCCCTGGATGTCCGGGCTCTTCCTTTGGATCGACGCTGAGGTTACTGCAGGTCAGATATTGCAGCCATTTGGGTTTTAGCTTTCGCACTGGCCAAAGAATCAAGCTGCCAGAATTTTCTAATATTAGAAATCATGCCGCATTATGTAAAACCGAAGTCCTGAAACAACACTTCTCAATAATTGGTTATGTAAGGGACCCAGACCACTTAACAACTTTAGAATCATTATATATTAAAAGTCTGGTTCCCTCTCTCAATAATAAAACTTCCTCAGCAACTTTGTACCTGGCATAGATGTCGTCTGGCCTTGGACGCCATTGTATGTCATTCCCTCTTCTCTCCTGCTTACGGACGGTTGGTGTTTTGATAGTCTTTTTTGTTTTCTATTTTATGTGCTTTTTATGCTTTTACTTTTTATTGTTTTAACTTATAAATTTTTATTGCATTGTGAATTTCTTTTATGCTAATAATGTATTTTATTGTGTCTTACTTTTCACAGACTGATGATGCACTGAGTATTGCTAAACGTTTTTTCTGTTAATAAACTTTGATTTTTTAACAACATGTGTAACATGGACCCTCCTGAAGTCTATATATCTTGCTGACTGGAATATTATATATATTATATATATATATATATATATAATATATATATATATATGTGTCTATAGATAATATATATATATTATATATATACTAGATATTATATATATATGATAAAATTAAATATATCTATTATATATATATATATATATATATATATATTATATATATATATAATATATATATATAGATATCTGTATATATATATAGTAATATATATATATATATATATATATATATACATAAGACATATTATATATATATAATTATATATAGATATATAATATATATATATATATATAAATATGTGGGTGTGTGTGTTGTGTATATGTATATTGTAGTAGATATATATAATATATATATATATATATATATATATTATATATATATATATATATGTGTGGTGTGTGTGTGTGTTGTGTGTGTTGTGTGTATATATATTATAAATATATATCTATATATATATATATATATAACATCGAGTATACATATAAACCAGATATGTGTGCATAATCTATATCTATCTAGATATATACATACGAGTAAACTAAAAAAACATATATAGCCAGATATGTGTGCATAATCTATTTCTAATTCACGGATTGCCCTCCGAAATTTCTAAATAAAAAGAAAATAAAATACACCAAAACTGTCTGGGTTCAGATTATCCCGAGTGTGTTTGACATCTCCCGACAAGCAGATGATATTCGGCGAACATCAAAAAAGCATTTAGACTTATTTCGAGTGTAAATATTAATGACTTTCCTCTTTTTTTTCATTTATTTTTTTACGGATTTACAAAATTTGGGCTGATATTTCAGCCAAAGCGACATGGGAGGACAGGCAGGCGGGAGGGCGGGAGGGCGGGAAAGCCTGTCTCCGATAGTCACCGGAATTTTCAATGATCGGTAATAGGTTTTATTGTTCGGGTTTCGTGTTCTCGTCCAAATTTCCCCTTTTTGATTTCGATGGATTGATTTCCCCCCCCCTCCCTTCCTCTCCCCCCCCCAACAAACAATCCTCCCCTCACACACAACCCCGCGTTCCTCCCACAACTGTTAGCCCCACCCATTAGTTCATCCATTTAGACTATTTTCCACAACCCTACTATATAATCCCCCCCGCCACCATCTCGACCCCTCCCACGACTATTAGCTCCTCCTCCGCATCCTAACCCCACACCCCTCGTTCCTGCCAAGACTAATAGTCACACCCACACCCCCTTTCTCTTCCAACCCCCCTCCACATCACTACTATGTACGTATGAGGTATTTATGTGTCGTTGACCAACTGGTTGAAGTTGTAATAGTAGTGGTGTAGTAGTGCTATGAATGTTACTTATACTTATCAGGTTGAGTAAGAACAGCACTAACATCTGTCAGTAACAGCAATAACAGCTGTCAAAAACAGCCATGAGAGTTGTCAAACACAGCAATAACAGCTGCCAAAAATTGCCATGACAGCTGTCAAAAACAGCAATAACAGCTGTCAAAAACAGCAATGACAGCTGTCAAAAACAGCAATGACAGCTGTCAAAAATAGCCATGACAGCTGTCAAAAACAGCAATCACAGCTGTCATAAATAGCCATGACCGCTGTCAAAAACAGTAATCACAGCTGTCAAAAACAGCAATAACAGCTGTCAAGAATAGCCATTACAGCTGCCAAAAATAGCCATGACAGCTGTCAAAAACAGCAATGATAGCTGTCAAAAATAGCCATGACAGCTGTCAAAAACAGCAATGACAGCTGTCAAGTATAGCCATGACAGCTGTCAAAAACAGCAATGACAGCTGTCAAAAATAGCCATGAGAGTTGTCAAAAACAGCAATAATAGCCGTCAAAAAGAGCAATAACAGTTGTTAAAATAGCCATGACAGCTGTCAAAAACAGCAATGATAGCTGTCAAAAACAGCAATGACAGTTGTCTAAAATGGCCATGGAAGCTGTCAAAAAACTGCAATAACAGCTGTCAAAAATAGCCATGAGAGCTGTCAAAAACAATAATAACAGCTATCAAAAATAGCCACGACAGCTGTCAAAAACAGCAATGACAGCTGTCAAAATAGCCATTACAGCTGTCAAAAACAGCAACAACAGCTGTCAAAAACAGCCATGACAGGTGTCAAAACAGCAATAACAGCTGCCAAAAATAGCCATGGCAGCTGTCAAAAACAGCAATAACAGATGTCAAAAACAGCCATAAAAGGTGTCAAAAACAGCAATAACAGTTGTCAAAAACAACAATGACAAATGTCAAAAATAGCCATGACAGCTGTCAAAAACAACAATAACAGCTGTCAAAAATAGCAATAACAGCTGTTAAAAGCAGCAATAACAGCTGTCAAAAACAGCCATGAGAGCTGTCAAAAACAGTAATAACAGCTATCAAAAACAGCAATAAGAGCTGTCAAAAACTGCCATATCAGCTGTCAAAAATAGCTATGACAGCTGTCAAAAACAGCAATAACAGCTGTCAAAAATAGCCATGACAGCTGTCGAAAACATGAATAACAGCTGTCGAAGACAGCAATATCAGCTGTCAAAAACAGCCATAACGGCTGTCGAAAATAGCAATAATAGCCGTCAAGACCGCAATAATAGATCTAAAAACATCAGCAATAGCTGCCAATAGTCTCTCAAAGGCAACAATAACAGCTGTCAAAACAGCAATAACTGCAGCCAAAAAGAGCAATAAAGCTGCCAAAATATCAGCTGTCAAAAACAGCAAGAATAGCAATAACAGCTGTCAACACAACAATGACATCTGTCCAAAACTACAATAACAACAATCACAGCCATGAAAAACAACAAATACAGCTGTCAAAAACAGCAATAACAGCTGTCAATATCTGTAATAACAGCTGTCAATAACATCAATCACAGCTGCCAAAAACAGCAATAATAGTTCTCTAAAATATCAATAATAATTGTGAATGAGAGCAATACTACCTGTCAAAATAGCATAAACAACTGTCAATAACAGTTGCCAAATCATCAATAGTCGCTAACAGTAACAACTGACAAAATCTGTATTTGCAGATGTCAATAACAGTAATAAAAGCTGCAAAAACAGCAATAACAGCAAAAAACTGTCCAAACTAATAACAAAGTAGCAATAACAACTGTCAAAACAGCAATAACAGCTATAAAAAACAGCAATAACAGCTATAAAATCAGCAATAGCAGCTGTGAATAACAGCAATCAATTCTGTCAAAATTAGAAATAACAGCTGTCAAAAACATTACTATCTGTCAAAACAGCAATAGGAGCTGTCAAAACACTAAAAAAACTTCCAGTAACAGCTATTTAAGCAGTAACAACAGCTGTCAATGACAGCACAAGAAACTGGCAATAAAAGCTGCCAAAAACAGCAATAACAGCTGCTAAAAAAGCAATAACAGCTAGAGTTGCTCAAGAGGAAAGAAGAAGCACAGCTCACTACCACTGAACCGCCCCCCAAAAAATCTTAATCCCCCAAAACCTGACCAACGACGCCGCCGCAAAATAATCACGAACCGCATTTAAGATTTTCCCGGATGGTAATTAAGCCGTTGCAGACGTCACCAGCAAGGGAATATCAATTAGCTGGCATTATTGCCTTAATTAGAACCTAATTAATTTATTCTCTTCCCGCACGTCAAGATTAAGTGGATCACGCGTCGCACCTTTGCGAGGTCCTTGGCGATCAACTGACGCCCACAGAAGGCAGCCGCAAGAACGGAAAGGATGGAGGGGGAAGAAGGAGAAGGGGGTCGTCGTGGCCTAGAATCTCTAAATAGACTTCCATCCCCCGCCCCCTCCTTTGGACGCTCCTCTAGCTAGATCCCAAGGAAGATGGGGACTGTAACCCCCTCACAAGTCTTCTGTAGGGGGGTCCCTCCTGTGTAGAATGGGGGGGAGGGGGACAGGGCACTACCCCGTGTTAGAATGGGGGAGAGGGACAGGGTGGAGGGGGGTGTCATCGCCAGGTGCTCCCTACGGAGGCGGGGGAAACAGCGTGGAAAACCTGACATCTTAGTGAATATCAAACAGAAGTTTCGTAGTGTGTCACATTTCCTGGAATTACAAGCTGGTAATTTTAAATCGTTTCGAGCTCTCTCTCTCTCTCTCTCTCTCTCTCTCTCTCTCTCTCCTTGGTTATTAAATCATTTAACATTGGATTTGATTTATTAAATCATTTAACATAGGATCTGAAGATCCTTCAAGACTTTAGAGGTTTGAATACATTAAAAGTCAAGGTTTAACGTAGTTGTAAGAGCTAAAAAAAAAAAAGACTGATTGGAAGCGAAATTGAATTACATCAATATTTTTGCAAATAAAACAAAGTAAAAAAAATTTATAATGGAAACGCAAATGTTTATTATCTAATTCTACATAAGTCAAATGATACTAATAGCAAGAAAATTCTAACCTATTGCAACTTTGCATTATACATAATATATATATATATACATACATATCATATATATATATATAATATATATATATATATATATATATATATATATATATATTATGTATAATGCAAAGTTGCAATAGGTTAGAATTTTCTTGCTATTAGTATCATTTGACTTATGTAGAATTAGATAATAAACATTTGCGTTTCCATTATAAATCTTTTTTATTTTGTTTCATTTGCAAAAAATATTGATGTAATTCAATTTCGCTTCCAATCAGTCTTTTTTTTTTTTTTTAGCTCTTACAACTACGTTAAACCTTGACTTTTAATGTATTCAAACCTCTAAAGTCCTGAAGGATCTTCAGATCCTATGTATATATATATATATATATATATATATATATATATATATATATATATACTATATATATATATATATATATATATATATATATATACATATATAAATATATATATATTTATATATGTATATATATATATATATATATATATTTATTAACATTGGATTTGATTTATTAAATCATTTAACATAGGATCTGAAGATCCTTCAAGACTTTAGAGGTTTGAATACATTAAAAGTCAAGGTTTAACGTAGTTGTAAGAGCTAAAAAAAAAAAGACTGATTGGAAGCGAAATTGAATTACATCAATATTTTTGCAAATAAACAAAGTAAAAAAGATTTATAATGGAAACGCAAATGTTTATTATCTAATTCTACATAAGTCAAATGATAGTAATAGCAAGAAAATTCTAACCTATTGCAACTTTGCATTATACATATTATATATATATATATATATATATATATATATATATATATATATATATATATATATATATATATATATATATATATATATTATGTATAATGCAAAGTTGCAATAGGTTAGAATTTTCTTGCTATTAGTATCATTTGACTTATGTAGAATTAGATAATAAACATTTGCGTTTCCATTATAAATCTTTTTTATTTTGTTTCATTTGCAAAAAATATTGATGTAATTCAATTTCGCTTCCAATCAGTCTTTTTTTTTTTTTTTTTTTTTTTTTTTTTTTTTTTTAGCTCTTACAACTACGTTAAACCTTGACTTTTAATGTATTCAAACCTCTAAAGTCCTGAAGGATCTTCAGATCCTATGTTAATATATATATATATATATATATATATATATATATATATATATATATATATATATATATATATATATATATATATATATATATATATATATATATATATATATGACTGGTAAAAATGTTGTTACAACAGAATTCCACCTAATAAAAGGAGCCCATAAAAACACCAAAATATAGAGAGAAAAGTACTATATTTCAGAGACTGCTGTCTCCCTCTTCAGGTAGATGAATGAGAAAAGTTTACTGAAAAGGTGGTTATACTAAGAGGTCCATCCACAGGCAAGCCAATTAAGGTCCCCCCCTGCTGATAATCTTCCTTTAATCTTCTTAAGCATTGGTTGAATGAAAATCTTGTCAATCGTATCTGAATCCCATGCTCCTTTTGAGATGTTCATTACCTGCCTCTCTTTTATTAAGGCTGATTCCATCATTTGACTCTTGTACCGGCAGTTGCTGTTATAAATTATATGTGACAAATTCCAATTTATGCTATGGTTATGTTCATTTATATGGTTGAAAATAGCTGAGTTCTGTTGTCCATACCTAACTGACCATTTGTGTTGCATTAATCTCTGGGGAAGTGATATATCTGTAAATCCGATGGAAGATTGGTCACAGTCCTGGCATGGGATTTGATAAACCCCAGTGTCCTTGGTGGATGTCTTTTGTTGGACGTTAATCAGGGATTTGGCTAAGGTGTTTGGGTAAGTAAATGCAAAAGGGTTAGATTTTCCGAGGGTCTGAGTCACCTTCTTAATCTTGTCCAGGTGCGGAATTTTTATTTTATTGTTGGGTGTATCTCTGGTCTCGTCTTTAGGGGGTCGGTGGAAAATTACGTTTGCCTTGTGAATTGCTTTCTCAATTATATGGTCAGGATACTTTAAAGACGAAAGTTGCTTACGAATTGGTTCAAATTCTTTTTCCAGGAAATCTGGGGAACAAGTTCGTATGGCTCTTAAGAACAGGTTGCTGGTTACACCTATCTTGATAGCAATGTCGTGATAGCTAAAGTAGTGAATGTATGAAAGTGAGAACGTTGGTTTTCTGTATATGGTAAATTTGTATTCTGTCGGGTGTCTGATTATTAAAACATCAAGGAAAGGAATTTTGTTGTCTGTTTCCCATTCAACTTTAAATTTGGTGCTGGGCACTAATGCGTTTGATTTTGAAAGGAATTCATTAAAATTGCCCCACCTATTATCCCAAAATGTTAGAATATCATCTACATATCTCATCCACAGCATGTTTTTGGGTCTTATTGCATTTATTACTGTAGTTTCAAAGTATTCCATGTACAGATTGGCTAAAACAGGACTTAAAGGACTACCCATACTACACCCGAATTTTTGCTTGTAGAATGATTCCCCAAATGAAAATATGTTATTAGATGCACATAATTCAACTAACTTTATTATTTTGTCAAGCGCCAATGGGAAATGATCTGAATAGGGGGATAATTTCTCCCTCAAAAACTGAAGAACGTCCTGTGCTAGTACTTTTGTGAATAGGGAATCTACGTCAAGGCTTAAAAGTTTTATGTTGTGAAGTGGTATATGTGCTTCTCTGAATTTGTGAGAAAAATCTTCCGAATGTTTAATGTGGCTGGGAGAAAAAGTGCCTAAAAAGGAGAAAGGAGGCCAGTAACCATTTAGAAATTTCGTAATTGGAAGCTCAAACACAAGAAACCATGGGTCTGAATGGAAGATTGTCTTTGTGAGTTTTGGGAAGGCCATAAAAGTAGGGTAATTTAGGATTAATTACTTTAAATTTTTCTCATAGTTCAATACTCTTTTTGTCTTGGCCAACTAATCTTACTTTCCGAAAAAATTTTGTGGGAACGTTTTGGAGGGGATTTTTCGTCAGTTTGTTGTAAGTGTTTGTGTCGCTAAGGATCTGGTTGATTTTGTCGAGGTAGAAGTCTTTGCCCATTATTACGATTTTGCCGTCATTGTCGGATCTACTTATTATAACATCTAACTTTTTTAGCAAGTGGATGGCTATCATAAATCTACGGAGAACAGGATATTTCTTATTTAGGTGAGTTAAAGCATTTAGTAACACTCCTTTTAAACATATCTCTTCACGGCTGTAGTTTTTGTCAGATATGAATTTATCACTTCCCCAGAGATTAATACAACACAAACGGTCAGTTAGGTATGGACAACAGAACTCAGCTATTTCCAACCATATAAATGAACATAACCATAGAATAAACTGGAATTTGTCACGTATAATTTATAGCAGCAACTGCCGGTACAAGAGTCAAATGATAGAATCGGCCTTAATAAAAGAGAGGCAGGTAATGAACATCTCAAAAGGAGCATGGGATTCAGATACGATCGACAAGATTTTCATTCAACCAACGCTTAAGAAGATTAAAGGAAGATTATCAGTGGGGGTGACCTAAAAAAGCTTGCCTGTGGATGGACCTCTTGGTATAAATACCACCTTTTATGTAAACTTTTCTCATTCATCCACCTGAAGAGGGAGACAGCAGTCTCTGAAATATAGTACTTTTCTCTCTATATTTTGGTGTTTTTATGGGCTCCTTTTATTATATATATATATATATATATATATATATATATATATATATATATATATATATATATATATATATATATATCTCATTTACACACACACGTACACACACACACACACACACACACACACACACACATATATATATATATATATATATATATATATATATATATATATAATATGTGTGTGTGTGATCCTATGTTAATGGTATATATAATATATACTGTGTGTGTGTGTGTGTGTGCGTATATATACACATATATGTTATATATATTAGACTATTCTTTGCCCAGACTCGCATTCTTCAAGGAAGATCATTTCGAGTAATATAGTTTTCCCTGCTTGAATGACTGCATTAAGCAAAAAAAAAAAAAAAGAAAAAAAAAACAGGAAAGCAAGTCAAGACGGGATAGGCACTATTCCCGTCAAGGTAATAAAGCTAACATTTGTTTCCCTTATTCAGCATCACCCATTCGCTTGTCCGAATTCCCAGCGGGAATTGTGTTATTAACATAATGTTGCCCCATAAGCCTTGATTTCCTGAGGCCCAAAAGAAGGAGAATGGCGCCCGAGTTCTTGTTAATTTTTCGTTACTGGTGGGTTCTTTTCTCTTCTCTATTTATTTCTATTCATTATATTGACTTTTCTGATTCCAATCTGTCATACCCTTTTTTTTTATATAAATAAATTATATACTAGAATCTACATCAAAATCCGTTAGGATCTAAATAAGGTCATGAGTGTCGCATCCCATGAGACCTGCCGAGAACTTTCTTCTAAAAGGGAAGAAGAAATATGATAAAAATAATAATAATAATAATGATAATAATGTGTCCCTATTAATAATAATTCATTCTGTCCCTTTTATTAAACTCTAGCAAAAATTTTTAACAGGACAAGAAGTTTTCAGGTATGAATTCTGACCTCGTCTCTCTCTCTGCCCCTCATCAGGTTAAGAAGTCAGTTACGTCCTATTCCATTATTTACTTTATCTTTTATCTCCTTTTATGTCACTTGCTATGACTATCATTCATTCCAGATTTTTAATTTTCATCTATATTTTCATCTACACTTCTTTTTTTATCATACGCTGAAATTGTTTTGATTCATCTT
>NC_061087.1:108544425-108559425 GCF_015104395.2 Macrobrachium nipponense | reverse complement strand
TCAAACTTCCACTGAATAAAACCTTCACTTTAATAAGTAAAATCAAACTTCCACTGAATAAAACCTTCACTTTAATAAGTAAAATCAAACTTCCACTGAATAAAACCTTCACTTTAATAAGTAAAATCAAACTTCCACTGAATAATACCTTCACTTTAATAAGTAAAATCAAACTTCCACTGAATAAAACCTTCACTTTAATAAGTAGAACCAAACTTCCACTGAATAAAACGTTCACTTTAATAAGTAGAATCAAGCTTCCACTGAATAAAAAGTTCTCTATTATAAGTAAAATCAAGCTCCCATTGAATAGGACGTTCACTACATGTTGAATTAAGCTTCCACTGAATAAAACATAAATCAAAAGAAGCAATACGCAACTGGAAACAACGAAAATAACAGAAAGAAACAAAAAAAATTACCATGGAAAAATTGAAACTGTCGTTAAAAAAAATCACGAAAAATAAAAAACGCTCGCAACACCTAAATAATGACAACCCGAGCTTTGGCACTCGACATCCGGACAATTAGAGGAGTAGAATATAATGAGAGCAGACCTCGGCAGGCCTATGAATACGTCATAGGCCGTGCTCATCCATCAGGTGAAATAGAATTAGACAGGTGGTAATTAGTTATTTACAACATTCATCCATTATTTCCGACTAGCTCGTTCACACGGGCCATTCATGAGGTTGGCACCATTTCTGGGGGCATGTCTCCATCGAGGAATTTAGTATTTCTTGAGTGGTATTGTACCTTCCATATATTAATGCATACACACAGCAATAAGTCACCAAACAGCAGTTGACAAATATGTGCTTAAATAGCCACAAGAAAGGTGAAAAATTAAAGACCAGGTACCAAGCGCTTTCGTGTATTGAGTACACTTCTTCGGGGTACAAAATAAAATAAATACATAAATAAATAAATGAATAAATATATAGTATATATATATATATATATATATATATATATATATATATATATGTGTGTGTATATATATATATATATATATATATATATATATATATATATAATATATATATATATTGTGCACACACACACACATATATATATATGTATGTGTGTGTATATTAGAGATGTTTCAGATATCCACATTAGCACCCGCAGATTATCCGCATTTTCACAATTCTGCATCTGCATCTGCATTGACAATTTCTTAACACCCGCATCCTCATTAGCATTACGAGCAACATCCGCATCCGCATCCGCAGTTTGAGGATGCGGATATGAGGATATTACCTCCTGCTCAGTGTTCAGTGGTTCATCCTTGTATAGTGTAGCTGGAAGTAGACTTTTTTTGTGCTAAATTTGGCTTTTTTGTGTTATTATGCAGAATACATGATGCACGAATTACGCATTTCACACAGTGTATACTTTATAAGTGGCTATGCTATAGCATATTTGTATGAAAGCATACTTGTTATAAATAATTTTGTGTCACTTACAGCAGTTGCAATCATACAGGCAGGGTACCACAATTTTTAGGAAACTCTCTCTCTAATGCGGAGCAATGGCAATAAGTTTTGTTACCCTTATCGTGTGATGAACATGAAATGAGCAGTATCACTTGTGTTTCTGCTTTCATTTAGTACATTAAATATTGTGGTAACATAATTTTGAGTTATTTGGCTGAAAATCGTCCTCAACAATTAAATACATCTGAATTATTGACATTTACAAAGCGTCCGCAAATCTCATTTTCAAACATCCGATACATCTATATTTATGCATACATATATATATATATAATATATATATATATATATATATATATATATATATATATATATATATATATAGTATATATATATATATATATATAATATATATATATAAATATATATATATATATATATATATAGTATATATATATATATATCGTGTGTGTGTGTGTGTGTGTGTGCGTGTGTGTATATATAGTAGTTTTTTATTTATTTATTTTTTTTATTTCCCGTCAATGATATTATAGTTACTACAATTCGATGTCGGTCGAGTACGACCACTTCCCTCTCCGTCGGCCACCACAAAAACATAAAAGGAAAAAAAAAAAACTTTTCTAATTTGGAACAGAAAAAAAATAAAAAATAAAAACAAACGAAAATACTCGAAAGCGCAACTGGTGAAAACACCCGTCCACCTCTCTCTCTCTCTCTCTCTCTCTCTCTCTCTCTCTCTTTTTCAACTGGTGAAAACAAAGGTCCGCCTCTCTCTCTCTCTCTCTCTCTCTCAAACAATCTCCCTGCGACAATTGGCCAGAGGCGATGGGCGATTTATTCAGTCATTCATTTGCGCCCGTGAAAATGAAACAATAAAATAAAACCAATACCCCATCCCCCACCATCCCACCCTCACCAAACACCCTCTCTTCTCCTACCTCCCCCCTCTCTCTATCTCTCTCTGTCTCTCTCTCTCTTTTTCTCTCTCTCTCTCTCCCCCATCCCTCTACCAACACCCACCCCCTTCACCCTAGTTTCCCGGCGGTCAATCCTCCGCCCCAACCACCGACAATGCCAAAAAAAAACAGGGGGGGGGATTCATTCTGAAAAAAAAAAAAATTAAAATTCAGAATCTCTTTCATGTAGCGACGAAGGGACCACTATTAACGTGTGAAATATACATCACAAAGCAATGCGTCAATAGAAGACCCTCCAAAAAAATAAAAATAAAAAACAAAAACAAAAAATTAATTCCTTCTGTGCGTTCAGATCCATTTTTACCTCCTTTTTGATTCATTTACTTACTTTCGAATTTATTTGACCCTCTAATCTGGTTTTTTAAATATTATTTTTGTTTTTTATTTTAATTTACTTTTAGCCTTCTTGTGTGTGTGTGTGTGCGTGTGCCCAAAAAAAAGAAAGAAAAAAAAAAATCCATCCCCATTATGAAAAACGGAGACTGAAAGATAACTCCAAAGTCATGCAGTAGCAGGAATTTAAAAAAAAAAAAAAAAAAAAAAACTAAACTTCGCAATGGGAGATTCAAAAAATAAAAGAAGTGGTAGCCTGAAGGGCTTTACGATATTAAGCCCTTTGATTTTATTCAAATAATTATTCAAATATTTCCGAGCTGAAGTCAATGGTGTGAAAAATGAACAGATCCTTCTCATTCATCTTTTTTTTTTTTTATCTTTTGATGAATTACTTTGCACCGCTGAACGTTTTTATTTGAAAGAATAGAGATATGAATTGTATTTCTATTATAATATGCTTAAGAATATAAACACAGAATTACACTTTTATTCTTTTATAATTAAGAACAGAAATATAGAATTCCATTTTTATCCTTTGATAATTAAGAATAAAACATAGAATTACATTTTTATTCCATATATATTTACGAATAGAAATACAGAATTACATGTATATCCTTATATATTTAAGAATAAAATATAGAATTACATTTATATCTTTGTATAGTTAAGAACAGAAATATATAATAAAAGGTTTAGTCGTTTGTACTTAAGAATAGAAATATAGAATTATACTTTATATTCTTATATACTTAATAATATAAGTATCAATTACAGTTTTATTCTTATATACTGAAGAACAGAAATAAAGTATTACATTTTCTATTCTTATATACTTAAGAATACAAGTGTCAATTACATTTTGTTATTCTTGTATACTTACGACTAGATATATAGAATTAAATTTATATTCTTACATACTTGAGAATAAAAATATATAACATTTTTATTTTGATATACTAAGAATAAAATGATAGAATTAAATTTTTATTATTTTATACTTAAGAATAGAAATATAGAATTACATGTTTATTTTGTTTTACTTACGAAAAAAAAATATTGTATCACGTATTCTTATATACTTGAGAGTAGAAATACAGATTTATATTTTATCCTTATATACATAAGAATAAAAATATAAAGTCTCATTTGTATTCTTACATACTTACCAATATAGATACAGAATTGCATCTTCATTCTTACATGCTTAAGAGCTAATATTCTTAATGGTATTCTTAAGTGTATCCTGTCTTTTTTATTTAATTTTCTAAAGAATATGACCTTCAATAACTTGGAAAGATGTCCGTGATTAGAGAACCAAAGTTCTAAAACACATCTGTGTCACTGAAGTCCTAAAATCATCTAACTGCGACCCATAAGAACAATCAAGTTTTCTGTACAGCGTATAATGCTGTATGAGATTCTCAGCCACAGTCTGGTGGTGGCCAGACGCATGATCATAGCTAACTTTATTCTTAAATAAAATAAAAACTACGGAGGCTAGAGGGCTACAATTTGGTATGTTTGATAATTGGAGGGTGGACGATCAACATACCAATTTGCAGCCCTCTAGACTAAGTATGTTTTAAGATCTGAGGGTGGACAGAAAAGTGCGACAATTGGTCAGAACAGCGCCACGATCCAATAGCAACGCTGGGTTCAGGTCAGGGGAGTTGAGGACCTTTGTGATGGGTCAGTGGATGGATGGGGTACCACATTCGCTTCCTGCTGGTCTCTCAATTGGTAAAGTTAAGTAATATTAGGACAGTTGTGTACTGCTGGATTGGATTACTATTATTATTAATATTATTATTATTAATATATGCGTCACGCAGTTTTTAATCTTCTATTATTATTATTATTATTATACAATGTTCGTTTAAATAAAAAAAACAAAACATAAAAAAAAATTATTACTATTATTATTATTATTATTATTATTTTTGCTCTATCGCAGTCCTCCAATTCGACTGGGTGGTATTTATAGTGTGGGGTTCTGGGTTGCATCCTGCCTCCTTAGGAGTCCATCACTTTTCTTACTATGTGCGCCGCTTCTAGGATCACACTCTTCTGCATGAGTCCTGGAACTACTTCAGCCTCTAGTTTTTCTAGAATCCTTTTCAGGGATCTTGGGATCGTGCCTAGTGCTCCTATGATTATGGGTACGATTTCCACTGGCATATCCCATATTCTTCTTATTTCTATTTTCAAATCTTGATACTTATCCATTTTTTCCCTCTCTTTCTCTTCAACTCTGGTGTCCCATGGTATTGCGACATCAATGAGTGATACTTTCTTCTTGATTTTGTCAATCAACGTCATGTCTGGTCTATTTGCACGTATCACCCTATCCGTTCTGATACCATAGTCCAAGATGATCTTTGACTGATCTTTTTCTATCACTCCCTCTGGTTGGTGTTCGTACCACTTATTACTGCAAGGTAGCTGATGTTTCTTGCACAGGCTCCAGTGGAGGGCTTTTGCTACTGAATCATGCCTCTTTTTGTACTGGTTCTGTGCAAGTGCCGGGCATTCGCTTGCTATGTGGTTTATGGTTTCATTTTTCGTATTGCACTTCCTACATATGGGAGAGATGTTATTTCCGTCTATCGTTCTTTGAATATATCTGGTTCTTAGGGCCTGATCTTGTGCCGCTGTTATCATTCCTTCAGTTTCCTTCTTTAGCTCTCCCCTCTGTAGCCATTGCCAATTGTCATCGCTGGCTAGTTCTTTAGTCTGTCTCATGTATTGTCCGTGCATTGGTTTGTTGTGCCAGTCCTCTGTTCTGTCTGTCATTCTCCTGTCTCTGTACATTTCTGGGTCTTCGTCTACTTTTATTAGTCCTTCTTCCCATGCACTCTTTAGCCACTCGTCTTCACTGGTTTTCAGATATTGCCCCAGTGCTCTGTTTTCGTTGTTGACGCAGTCCTCTATATTTAGTAGTCCTCTCCCTCCTTCCTTTCGTGTTATGTATAGTCTGTCCGTATTTGCTCTTGGGTGTAGTGCTTTGTGTATTGTCATATGTTTCCTGGTTTTCTGATCTATGCTGCGGAGTTCTGCCTTCGTCCATTCCACTATTCCTGCGCTGTATCTGATTACTGGCACTGCCCATGTGTTTATGGCTTTTATCATATTTCCGGCGTTGAGTTTTGGCTTGAGTATCGCCTTGAGTCTCTGCTTATATTCTTTCCTGATCGTGTCCTTCATCTCTTGGTGTTTTATATCCCCTCCTTCCATTATTCCCAGGTATTTGTATCCTGTCTCATCTATGTGTTTGATGTTGCTCCCATCTGGTAGCTTTATCCCTTCAGTTCTCGTTACTTTGCCTTTTTGTATGTTGACTAGGGCGCATTTTTCTATTCCAAACTCCATCCTGATGTCCCCAGATGGAATCCTTACAGTCTGGATTAGGGTATCTATTTCCTTGATGCTCTTATCATACAGCTTGGTGTCGTCCATGAATATCAGATGGTTGATTCTGTTGCCTTTTTTCTTGAGTTGGTACCCGTCATCCATCTCCTGTAGTACTTTTATCATGGGAATCATGGCTACTACGAAGAGTAGTGGGGACAGTGAGTCGCCCTGGAAGATCCCTCTCCTGATGTTACCCTCTGCTAGTCTTATTCCAGAGCTTGTAAGTATTGTATTCCAGTTGCGCATTGTATTTTTGAGGAAGCTGATGGTGTTTTCCTCTGCCCATATATTTTCAGGCATTCTATTAGCCATGTGTGTGGTATCATGTCGAAGGCTTTCTTATAGTCTACCCATGCCATGCTTAGGTTGGTTTTCCTTCTCCTACTGTTCTTCATTACCATTTTGTCTATCAGGAGCTGGTCTTTTGTGCCCCTACACTTCCTTCTGCAGCCTTTCTGTTGGTGGGGGATGGTGTTTGTCTCCTCTAGGTAATTGTATAGCCTTTCACTGATGATACCTGTTAGTAACTTCCACATTATTGGTAGGCAGGTGATAGGCCTGTAGTTACTGGCTATATTTCCCTTACTCTTGTCTTTTTGTACTATTATTATTATTATTATTATTATTATTATTATTATTATTATTATTATTATTATTATTATTATTATTATTATTATTATTATTATCATTGAAGGTAGGAGACCCTCTCTCAAACATGTTTTGTTAAAGATGATGGCAGCATCAGTGGAATTGATTTTATATATGGTCTTTTCAATTCTTCTTATTATTCTCTTCTCATCAGGGCTGATATTTGCTAATAGCTGGCCGATGTTCATATCTTGGTTAAAGAAATGTTTTCTAAAAATACTATTTTATTGTTATGATAACAAAAGTGGTTAACAAATCTTAGTCTAAGGGCGTAATGGAATTCCAACGTTTCCAACCGTATCATCGGTTCATCTTCAAGGAAAGGTGAGCGTGAACTGATTGGAATGGTTGTTGTTGTTGTTGTTGTATTAAGCCAACACTTCTTGTTGGCACGGGCCTTTCCCTTGTTCAGCCCGTAGGTGATCTGAAAAGATTCTTTAGGTACATGGTTAGTTTTTTGAAATTGGAAATATCTTTAGTTGTAGAGATAGGAGTGGACAGGGGAAGGATGATCGTGTCAGTAAGAGAGGGCCATCATGTCATATTATAGAAGAAGTTTGAATGAGTGTAAGGCTTTCGAAAATCGGAGAAGCGGTGCAGGTGTGGTTGTCCAACCCTTTACTCCCTTGGGTCCCTGCGGGAGGATTTCAGTTGTAGGTAAAGTTTTTAAAAGAATGATAGTGGATGATGTGGATAGAGCCTTACAATGAGGGGATGTGATGAGGGTGATTGATTTCACTTATTAGTTTGATTACCTTGGTGGAGGTAGGTTGTAGAGCACCTGGGCATGCTCTTCTAAGTTTTCAATGATTGTCTTTGTGACTTTCTGAGAGGAACATCTTGGCCATTGTGCTTGCATTTCGCTGTGCAATCCTATTCTCTAGTTTTGGCAAGTTAATTTCAAGCCTGAGGTTGCACAGCCTTGTCCATGTAGGTGCTCCTAGCATGAGCCTCATTGCATTGTTTTGAATGACCTCCAGTGATTCTTTCTGAGCCTCTGTCAGCCTCATCAGATTGGGGGCAGCATAGTCAACCAATGTTCTAGTGCAGGCTAGGTAGTACTTCCTTTGTATGTGTTCATTTGCTCCTTCCTTCAGGGATGACATGTATCTCATAGCGGCCAGTCTTGCATTTGCTCTTTCTCTTAAGTACTTGATTTCTTCCTTGAATGTTAGCTGCTGATCTATGACAACTCCCAGGTACATGTAGCTGTCTACCCATTCTATTGGCTCAGCTCCTATTGTTAGTGGTTGCAGCGGTCTGTGGGCTTTTATTGTCATGGCCTTTGTTTTATTTATGTTTATTTTTAGGCCTAGCTCATTTGATTTATTGTTGATGTCATTGAGTGCCCTTTGCATTCTGGGTACTCTAACAGCTCCTCTTGCTACTACACATACATCATCGGCATAGATGAAGATTTCTACGCCTTCTGGAAGCTGCAGGGAGGCTATATTCTCCATTAGTATATTGAATAGAAATGGACTCAGAATTCCTCCCTGAGGGGTGCCATTTTCCAAGTCGTGGAATGTAGACATCACTCCTTGGAATTTTACTATGGCCTGCCTTCCCAGCACGTAGTTTTTTGTCCAGGCTAGTAAGTGTCCTTGGACTCCCTTCCTTACTACTGATTGAAGTATTGCTGCTGGACTGGCAAGTTCAAAAGCCTTTTCAAAATCTATGAAGAATACTGTGGCCTTCTTCTGATTTATATAGCTGAGAACATCTGTTATGCACTCTGTAGTTCCGACTCCTTCCTGATATGCATATAGCTGCTTGTGCAGTGAACCAATCTTGTACTTCATTCTATTTAGTACCATTTTTTCTCCAGTTTTCTCAATACATGACACCAATGCGATTGGTCTTGGGTTCTCTGGATCTTTAGGTTTGGGGATTGGCTGCGTGTCTTGCTACCGCCAGGTTTGTGGTCTTGTGTGCTCGATGTGTGTTTTGTTCAGGATTCTCAGAAAGGCTGTTTCTCCTGCAGAACCCATTTTGCTGATCATGGTGTATGTTATCCTGTCTGCTCCTGGTGCTGTGTCTCTGCCAACTTTAAAAACTGCTTTCAGTTCCTCTACTGTGTAAGGGGTGTCAGTATCATCTGGTCTGTGGCAGGCCGAATCGATCTCCTCCCATCGAATCGGTGCTAGTTGATCCTGAATTCTTCTTGTTTTAGGGGAGAGGTTACCTGAGCTAGTCCTATTGGCGAAGGATGTTGCCAGTCTTTCCGCTTCTTCTAGTGGGTGAGGGTGAGTTGCTATGGGTGTTCTCTTTTTTCCGGCTACTCTGTTCAGCCACTTCCATAGCTCCGAGAGAGATGTGTACTGTGATGGTTTTGTACACCATTCCATCCACTTTTCAATTCTTATCTCTTGCAGCTGCTGTTGAACATCATTTTTGACTGCTTGTAGTAGTTCCCTGTTTTCTGTTGTCCTTCTTTTCCTATAATTTTTTTTTTACCCTGTTCAGTAGGGTTTTCAGTCTTCTTACTTCTGGGCAGTAGTACCAGGAGTCTTTGTAGGTGTGGTCTCTTCTTCCTCTCTCATGGGCATTGCCCTGTGCAGCATTGTGTATAGCCTCAACTAGATCTTTTTCTAGCTGATCTATGTCTTCTGGAGGTGTGTATTGTGCTGCCCACTCTTCGAGGGCTAGACGAAATACAACCCAGTCTGCTAGGTCTTGGTTCAATGTCGGAGGGGGTGGCGGTATTGGAGGTAGTTGCTGCATCTCCAGCTCTGTTACTGTGGCAAAGTGGTCGCTCACTAGTGTCGTGTGTACTTGCCACCTTGTTAGGTGTCTGATTGTTGTTATGGCAAATGTCAAATCTAATCTGCCTCCTCTTATGTGTGTAGGTTGCCCTGAGTTGAGTAGTGAGACTCCTTCAAACTCATCTAGAGAGAAGGCTATGTGCTCTCCAGGTTGGTTTGTGGTCGATGGGGATGATAGCAGAGGGTGATGCGCATTGAAGTCCCCACATATAATTGTTGGTGAATCTGCTGCATGTGCGAAGAGCTGTGTGAGCTGTAGTTCTCCTGGTTCTTCTCTATGTATTTTTCTATATATGTTGTATATATCTATCCTCTGGTTTAGCAGTGTGATTCTCACTGCTAGGGTTTCCACATTGTTGCCACAGGGGATTGGGTTGTGTGTTCTCGCTGTTGGGATTGTATTCTTGACGAGAATTGCCAATCCTCTGTCTGTGCCTACGCATGGGGTTGTGTAGACATTATATCCAGTTATTCTGAATTTTGTCCCAGTTGTTAGCATGGTTTCTTGCAGTAGAATGATGTCCACATTTTCTGTTTTGCAGACTGCCTTTGTCCTTATTCCACCAGCGTTCCAATTGATGATCTTCAGCATGATTGGTACGTTGAGGAGAACTGTCTGGGGTCCCTTGGTGCGAATGTTCTTTCAGTTTCCTCTGTCATGCCTTCAGTGGTTGATGGTGATGATGAGGATGAGTTGGATGAGTTGAGAGGGGTGTGGTTTATTGGTTCAGAGGATGTGGAAGGTGAGGGGTTGAGGGTATATGTGGAAGGTAGAGGTGAGGGGGTTTGAGGAGTGGGTTTTGGTGCAGCTTGGGTCGCTGCCTCCTGCATAGAGGTAGAAGGGGAGGGGGACTTGGAAGCTCCTTTGATGAAGCTCTTTAGAAGTACTTCTATGCACTCTTGGATAGTTTCCGCGTTGATGTCTCCCTTTATGATGCGTTTGGAGAAGTCTGTCAATCTGTCCCTGAGATCGATTGTTTTGATGTAAATAGTCCTTGGCAATGGTTTAGGTGCCTGAGGATTTGTTTGCTGGGGGGTGGGTCTTCGTGATGCAGACCTGGAGCTGTTTCTTTTCCTGCTGGGTTCTGCTTCCCTCCTGGATTCCTCCAGCTCTTCTTTGGTATAAAACCTTCTTCTGGGCTGAGGTTTTGGTGCTGCCCTTCCTCTTAATATACTCCTCTCTCTTCTTGTTTCTTTGGGCAGAGCGGCCTTTACTCTTGCCAGTCTCTCAGGGCATCCCCATGCCATAGCGATGTGTGCCTTGCTACAGTTGGGGCACTTCGGTGTTGTGGTCTCCCCTGCTTTCCGTTTGGCAATGCAGTCTTCAGTGGGATGTTTTCTGCTGCATATTGCACAGGTCTCTTGCTTTGCCTGACATTGGCTCTTATGGTGCCCAAATTTCTGACATTTGAAGCACCTTAGGGGTTCCGGGTAGTATGTTTTTACCCCATATCTCCCGAATACTCCCAGGTCAACTCTCTCTGGGATGGTCCCTACGAAGGTGACTAGTACAGCTTTGGTAAGTATGCCTTGCTTGTTCTTCATTCTAACCGCAGCTGTCACGTTGGCTGCGCTGGTTAGGTGGCTTTCAGGCATTTCAAGCGGGTAGCCAACCACTACTGCTTTCTTGATTCTCTCTTCTTCTTTTAGTTCTCTGATGATGATTGCTGTCGTGATCCTCAGGGTACTAATTGTTTTTGCATCTCTGGATGAGATGGTCCACTGACCCTGCTTGTTGGGCTTAGCCTGGAATTGCAGGCTTTTGAACCTGGTCTGGAAGGCTGCTATGGCTCTGAAACCTTCGGCTGAGTTGTTTGCTATGACCCTGAAGTGGGTGATTTTTTCCCTGACTTGGTTTCCATTTGCGTAGTTCTCTGGAGCATTTTCCTTGAAGCTGGTTCTTTTTTCCTGCTTCCTTGTCCTTTTTGAGGTAACGGTGGTCCATTCCTGGTCATCGTCGTCCTCCTTCGTCCTCTTTTTCCTCAGGTCCTCAGTAGCTTCCATCTTGGTGGTCTCTTCTCGTTCCTGTAGTCGTTGCGGTTCCATGTCCGTCATCCTTAGGGGGGCTTCCAAGTCAAAAGAGGGGGGTTGAAGGATAGTCATTGTGCCTGGTTAGGTTGTCCAACCCTTTAAGCCCTAGGGCACCAGACAAAGTGAAAGTTGGAGTGGAAAAATGAAATTAAAGAACCTGAAACTGAAACTGTAATCGATTATTGTTATTATTATTATTACTTTCTGACTCTTTTTACTTTATTGTTATTATTATTATTTATTATTACTGTAACAATATATATATATATATATATATATATATATATATATATATATATATATATATATATATAGTATATATATAATATATTATAATTATTACTTTGTGCTTTACTTTACTCTACTTGACTTTCCTTTACTTTACTCTACTTTACTTTATTATTACTATTTTATTATTTATAATGCTGTTTTATTATAATTTAAGTATTATTATTATTATTGTATTATTTTCTTTTCTGCTTGGAGGGGGGCCCTATCTAGCCTATTGGTAGCTGTATACTGACTGCAGCAGTTGCAGCTGGGGAATCTCCTTACTGCTCTCCGAGCACTAAGACGACCCTGTGGGTGGAAAAAGGGGCCTTATAGAAGCCCTGAAAACGACACCCCCCGGAGGAGTTATTGCATCGATGGATGTGGAGTCCCTCTTCACGAACGTCCCCGTGGATGAAACAATCCAGATAATTCTGGATCGTGTATACAGAGACGACTCCACGCCCCCATTAAACATCCCTGAGCATGCCCTCCAAAAACTCCTTGAAATATGTACAAAAAAGGCCCCTTTTTCCACCCACAGAGGCCATATGTACACACAGAAAGACGGTGTAGCAAGGGGTTGTCCCCTCGGAGTACTTTTCGCGAACTTCTACATGGGTGCTGTGGAACGTCGGGTATTCGCCACCATCGAGAAACCGTCTATGTACGTCCGATATATTGACGACACCTTCATCAGTGCCAACACGGTGGAAGAAATAGAGCGCTTGCGACAAGCCTTCCACGACCACAGCAGACTCAACTTCACCATCGAGCATTGCCGTGACCGTCGCCTCCCCTTCCTTGACGTCCTCGTCGGGCAACAAGAAGAACGCTTCGTAACACAAGTGTATACGAAACCCACGAACCTGGGCATGTGCCTGAATGGCGAGAGCGAGTGTCCAGAGAGATAAAAACGCACTGCAATCAGCGCCTTCCTCAAGAGAGCTCTCTCACACTGCTCTTCGTGGAAGGACACGCACACTGAATTAGAACGTGTTGCCCAAGTTCTAATTAACAGCGGGTATTCCAACCGGGACATCGAAAAAGCCATTCGCAGAAACATCGATAAGTGGTACCAGCAGGAGCCTCGCCCCGCCGCCCTTGAAGACGTCACTCTCTTTTACAAGGGAGTATTTCATAAGAAATACAAAGAGGACGAGCGAGCCCTTCGTAACATCATCGAAAGGAACGTCTCCCCCACTGACCCTGCGAAAAAAGTGAAATTGATCATTTACTATAAAAGCAAGAAGACTAGTGGCTTGATTATGAAAAACAACCCAGACCCCGTGATGCAGGACCCTCTCAAGAAAACTAACGTTGTCTACCAATACAAATGCCCTTTCCGGGAATGCCCCGGCGCCTACATCGGTATGACAACGATGCGATTTTCCAAGAGGATATCCTGCCACGCTCAGGAAGGCGCCATCCATAACCATGCAAAAAAACATCCACAATACAAGGATAACTCGGAAGGACATTATTCCTAATATTGGTATTATCGATAAGGCGGCAGACCACCGTCGCCTCCGCCTCTTAGAGGCCCTACACATCGGGAAGGAGAGACCCAGCCTCAAAACCACTCAAGAGACTGCACTCCTTCCGACGGTGGCACGTAGGGCGCCGCCCGCCGGCACCATAGAGACGATCGAACGGACCAATCAGGTGCCCCTGCCCAATACTACGCTCCCAGTCTCCAGCGTCCGCACGCGAAGAGCAGCGCGAGCTTCCACCTCTGCAAGACGGCTTGACTCAGGGACTTAATCCTCTGTTCAGCCAATGAAAACGCAGCGCCCATCAGACAGAGCACCTGCGACACAATAGATACCGCCGAACGACCCCATTCCAATCACAGGTTACATAATTTCGTGCACAGGCGCGTTACGTAACTCTCGTCATTTTTAACCTTAATTTTGACAAGTACGGCCTCTAAGAGACCCCTTTCGCCCGGTAATCCCAGGGAGGACCCGCCCTTGGAGGACGAGCAAGGCTTCGCCACAGTAAGGAAGAAGAAGAAGAAGAAACAGAAGAAGATTGTACCACCGATTTCGACCAATAATAACCTGCTCCCTACGACATCGGCACCGAATACGGCGAGTTTTGCAGAATTTCCGGCACTTCCCAAGTTCAAAGCTGTTGTTATCGAGGGCCAGACTTCATATGCTGCAGTCAGGGCCCTCGAGAAAAAATATCCAGAAGCCAACCTCATAGCCAGACCGAATTTAAGGGGAGAATTTATAATTACTCCCAAGGACCAAAAAGCTGCTGAACTACTGAAGAAAGACAACCTGTGCCACCTACTTGATCCTGCTTCAAAAATAAGCAAGGGGATGATCTGCAAAGTCCCCAAATACATCACTATCGAAAGAGTCCTCGAGGTTCCCAACATCATGGAAGCCAAGAGATGTACTGCAAAAGATGGACAGGAAACTCTAAAGATAGAAGCGACCTTCAAGGGCTAAATTCCAGCCAGGGTCAGCCTTGGGATTCTTGGCACTTACGAGACCGAAGCCTTCGTACCAGAGCCTCTGAGATGCTTCAAGTGTCAGAGGTATGGACATCACAAAAACGAATGCAAATCAGAACACATCTGTGGAGTGTGCAGTGCAAAACACGAGACAGAAGTGTGCTTGAAAAAGTACAAGGAAAAGGGCCACACAGTTGCCCGATGCCCTAACTGCAGCCAGCAACATCATGCTTGGTTTAAGGGATGCCCAGTCAGACTGCAGAGGATTTGGAAGGCGAAGGGCATCCCTCCTCCACCTGCAAGACTTCGGCAACCATCACCGACCAGGAAACCTCCCAGCAACCCCAGGTCCGACCCTAGAACGAACCTACCTCCTGTTACCACAAACCACCCAACCTTCCTCCCAACCTCCTCAATCCCGGCACTACATCCCACCCCCTCATCCTCTCCGTATCGCCAAACTCCCGCCCCTCTACCTCCTCCCCCTACTCCCCCAACCCCTCAGGTTACCCCCCTAACCTCTGCATCGCCGAAGACGTCGATTCCTGCTCGTGCCGAAGCAGGAACCCAGACAGAAGACGCAGTTGAAGAAGAAATGCAGACCGAGACACCGACTGTAGCTCCTGTTTTGT
>NC_061087.1:108504425-108539425 GCF_015104395.2 Macrobrachium nipponense | reverse complement strand
ATTAAGGAAATTATTCCAAAAGGCATTAACTTAAAAGAACTTAAGAGAAGGCAAGAAAAATGGGAAAAGGAATGGATAATGATTTTTTAAGAAAGGATCGCGTTACTCGACCCCAAACGACTTAGGCCTTTAGCCGTAAGGCATGTGGTTTCCATCTCCCCCAAAAAACCTCTGTCCATACCAGAGATTAGTGACTGACAGGAGATTAATGGCCGAGGAGCGATATCTCCCAGGAATCTTCGAGAAATTGGAACTCAACTTGTCACACCTCATTTACGCCTACACAAGCCCTCTTCGCAAGATTAATTGAGCCAAGGATAATTCCTATAGCCCATCTGGCATATGTTACAGAAGGAATTCTAAGCTCCCTTGTTTAAGAATGGGGAAGTGTTAAACTCGAGAGCTCCCATTCCCAAAGGTAGACCTATGGATTTCGACGAATCAAGAAGCAGAGCCAGATAGTGGGACACCCCAGAAAATGTGTCTCAGCGAATGACCTATGAGATTAACAAAGGGATACACCCCCAAAAAGCGAGGGCATGGACAAGGGGCGTTACCTAATTTAGAGTCCACGAATCACTATAGAAAATTTGACAGGAAGGCAGTTTTGTATAAAGTCTGTAGCCACTCAGACACAAGAAGTCTTTCAAAAGATGCCACACCCAATCAAAATCCAAAGGCGGTGCTAAGAGGATATCATCCTAATAAAAGGCCAGACAGAGAGAAAGAACAGAAGAGACAAGAGAAGAGAAAAAGAAAGAGGGGAACCGAGGGGAGAACAGCAGAATGTTGCAGTAGTGGTACCGAGAACAGAAGAAGGAAGAGAAGTGAGGGAAAGTACAGAAGTGTTGTGTGTGAAATAACAGTGACCGCGACAATCAATACTCAATAAATTTCCCTTGTGCCTATAGACTCGTAATTGCAAAAAATGCCTTTCAAAGAAATAAGTTTTATTAGTCCAAGAGCCCAGAAACACATTGGTGGAAAATTTATAAGAACCCCTAGCAAAGAATAAACATATATAAGGACACATCAATTAAATTTTTTCCCAAATTATATACTAATAAGATAATCCAGATTAAGAACCATCAGCAAGGTAAGAAATTTTATATAATTCTTCTTTCCCAAACTACAGCCTCCAAATCGGTGCACGTTACCTTAGGGCTGTGTGTAGAGCAAGTACCGTCACAGCATTAAATGGCGGCAGCGGTGGGATACGAAGAGATAAAAATTGATACAGTGGCAGTTAAATGGTATGCAGCGACGGAATGAAAAGAGACATGAATGACAGTTAAAAACAGCGGCCACAAATCGGAATAAAAAAAAGTTTAGTGTCGGCATGAGAGATTTCAATCCAAACACCTCCACTCGAAAATAAAAGGTTCTCCCCCAAAGACAGTTACCAGTGCTTCTCCCAAATACAAAGACAGTTACCGAGTCGTAACAATAAAAGCGTTCCAAATAAAAGCCACCCACACTTTGCGAAGAAAAACTCCACTCCGAAGAACAAGAACAGTCGAAAGAAGTTCCACTAAAAGATGAAGAAGATGTCGAACGCATAAAGAAATTCCGAAAACGCATCGGTCAACGCAACCCCGCAGCGAGAGGAGAGAAGAGAGAGAGGTCCCCCTTCCCGCAGATAGGCGAACGCAAGCTGTCAAACGTAGCCCAGGGTGCCGAAGACGACGAAAGATAAATCCCAGATAATGTCCCCACACTTACATAACATTAAACTTTATTAAAAGTAAATTATGCAATTAACATTTCAGTTAATCAATTTTTGGTACTTCGAGATTAAACGATTTTCACACTGAACTTTTTTGGGCAACGAAACTTTACGATATTTCTTCATTTTACTAATTCTAACTAATCAACTACTAAGACCTTTTCCCGAACATTTGTATTTACTAACCAATAACTTTAAATTTTAATCTTAATTTTGATTGTGTCATTTTATGTTGTTTTTATGTGATTTTGGTTGTTTTGTGATTTCTTGTACTTTTTTTTTTTAATATTTGCTTTTTACTCTTATTCGTTACGTTGAATGAATGTTTACTTGTTTTTATTTTGTTTTAACAAGGGTAATTCACGGGATGTCTCTAGTTAGCGTACGCTTTATGGTAAGTTCAGTATCGTTTTACCAGTACTGTTAAGAGGGTTTTGTGGTTGTTTAAGAATCCCCTACCGGTAACGTAAGACTTTGAGAATATTTCTGGGGAAAATTCTTTTATTTGGTGATCGAATATTTAAGTAAAAGTAATTTATTGTTATTATAATTATTTTTTTTTCGGGATATTACTGTCATAACTTTAATACTTTAATGATACTTGAGAAAATTTCCATTAACGAGTCGAGGGTCAAAGGGAGACCGACTCCTAATCAGAACGTAAGAACGCCTGTGCTCACGAGAAGTCAAACAAGGAAATTAACCATGGCGGAAGGTACACAGTCTGCGAATTCGAGCGCAGCAGTAATGGGAACACATAAGGGACATGTAATTAATCACATAGCTAAATTTTGCGGAAGAAAGGATGGTCAGTTAGCTTGCAACTTAGAGAACTGGATAGAGCAGGTGGAGACACGCCTAGACAGCATAACGGGGACAGATAGAGAAAAGCTTATTGAAGCCAAGAGTTATCTTGATTTGGAAGCCGGAGAAGACTTGGAACGATACGTCCACTCCAAGACATACCAAGATCTTAAGAATTGGGAAGAACTGAAACGGTATTTTAGGAAGGTCTATTCCACAGTTGGTGAAAAAGATCCAGTTACTAGCCTGGCAAGGATAGTGCATCAATTTAAGTTAGATGAAAGACGCTATCAAGAGTTTAGCTCTCAGTTGAATAACAATATGAATGAATGGGGTAACTTCATGGAATCCACAGGTTGGATAGAGGTAGGAGGCAAGCAAAAAATGCTAATGGGTCATGTTAAAAAAATATTTAGACTAGCAATAATGATTGGAAGCCTGCCAACGGAAGTTATTGGAAGGATGACTCGTAAGTGGGAGACATCCGACGATGTAGCCGAGATTGAAGAGGAGGAAACAAAAATCCTGGGTAGAAGACCTGAAGGGAATCCTATATACAGACCTTTAGTCGCTATAGGACAAAAGGAAAGGGTTCCAAACAGATTTAGGACACCATCTAGAAATCAGAATAAGATGCCAGGTAAATCTTCTCAAGGAGGATTTTCGACAGTCACGTGTTATAACTGTCAGAAGAGAGGACATTATGCCAGTGACTGCCGAGGGATGGCCTTCTGTCCTTTCCATAAGTGAACAGGACATAGTGCTCGAGAATGCAGAAATAAATTTGTTTCAACTCCTAGAGGTAGATCTCAGTCGAGAGGCAGAGGTAGAAACCACAGTCAATCTCCGCCAGCTAGAGGAAATAGAGATTCCGCCCCAAATAGATATGCCAATCAAACAGCAAGTATAGGGTATCAACCAGTTCAGCTAATGTCAGACGACGCAATGGGAAATTTTCTGCTTACTGGTACAATGGATCTTCCTCTATAACAGAGAGAACGTCCGGAATGTCAAGGCTAAGCCAAGCTACACAGGTTAGCAAGGTTGATGTAGGAGATGAATATAATTATAGACCATTATTTCCCACGCATATCGGTCTAGAGAAACCTATTGTTACATTCTTTGATACAGGAGGTCCTAAGAATATAATGTCAGAAAATGTGTATCAGTTGTATGTTTCTCACTTAAGCTTGAATCCAGCAGTAGATTGTAGAATCACAGACGTCCAGGGTAATAATATCCACGTAACTGAACAGTTAGATTTATCATTTAGGATAGGAAGAATTGCACTAAGAGAAAAGGTTCTGGTAGCCAGAGATATACGATTAGCTTTTGCCCATTTGCTAATAGGTTACCCAACTATGGCTAGACAAGGGATAAGCATTGATGTCCCTAGAGAACAACTAGTGATTAAAAACGGTCGTGAGATTTCTAGAATACCAATATGCAAGTCAATTAAAAGAACCCAGACTCAAGAGAATCCCACAGTGAAAGGTATCTTAAAGAAGGATAAGACAGAGGGAAGATATCCAGAATATATCACGAGTTCACAACAGATCATTGACCTCTTAGAATCAAATCAATGCACTTATTTAAGGTTAGAGAGGGAATTAAGACTTAAACCTGGGGAAAGTACGTGGGCAGAATGCATAGTAAATCCAATTTTTGAAGGGAAGGAAATTCTCACGCTTACTGAAAAGTCTCAAGTAAATGGAATATATTATTCTTCTAGTTTACATGAAGTCAGACAGAGCAAAATAGCGTTACAGATTACCAAAAACAGAGGAGGAAAGGTTAAGTTAACACCAGGTACAGAGATAGGCCTAGCAGAAGTATACTCCATACCTATCCGAGTTGTAGAAGGGGAAATGGTAGCAGCAATCAGTAAAGGAAATGAAAATTACGCTCAGGACATAAAACTGAGAAGAGCTAAGATAGGATCTCATTTAAAGGACATTAAGGAAAACCATGTTAGAGAAGAATTCATAGACTTACTGTGTGAATATAAGGATATAGTCGCTCTTGACGGCGACACCTTGGGAAATACACACGAAATAACACACAAGATAGACATTCCATCAAACACAAAGGCAATCTACATACCAGCCTACAGAGTAGCACATTCCCAGAAGGAGATCATTGAAAGAGAAGTACAAAGAATGAATAGGCAAGGAGTAATAGAACCAAATTTCTGAAAATGATCCTTATCCAATGCCGTCAATGCGAGATCTTATCGCCACTATAGGGTCCAAGAAGTACTTCACCACTATAGATTTATTGCAGGGATTCTTGCAAATCCCTCTAGACGAAAAAAGTAAACCTTTGACAGCTTTCTCCATTAGTAATGGCAGATACCAGTATGTAAGAATGCCCTTTGGTCTAAAGTCAAGCCCTGTAACTTTTGTAAGATTAATGGATAAAATTTTGGGCGACTTACTAGGCAAGGACTTACACTGTTACATAGATGATTTGGTAATAGCAACAGATACCATAGAGGAACATATAGACTTAGTCAGAGAAGTCCTAAAGAGATTAAGAAAGGCCAACCTGAAGCTTAAACTAAAGAAGCGTAACTTCCTTAAAAGGAAAATAGACTACCTTGGGCATACACTAAGTGAAAAGGGTGTAGAAGTAAACGACGCAAAGATTAAGTCAATTAAGGAATATCCTACACCTCAGTGCAAGAAGGACGTAAAGTCATTCTTAGGTTTAGCAGGTTTTTACCGCAAGTTCATAGGGAACTTTGCAGACATATTCGCTCCACTGACTGAACTTTTAAAGGAACATGTATCATTTACATGGACAGACGAGCAGCAAGAAGCATTTGATGAATTGAAAGAAAGATTAACACACCCCCCAGTACTTAGCTTCCCAGACTTTGGCAAAGAATTCTTTTTAGCCACGGACGCAAGCCGCATTGGTATAGAAGCATGTTTAATGCAGAAACAAGATAATAAGTATAATGCCATAGCTTATCACAGTAGGAAATTAAAGCCCTCAGAAGTGAACTACTCAGTAACAGACCTCGAGTCTCTAGCTATAATAGACGCTTTAAAGCATTTCAGATATGTCATTTTTGCTCACTAGATAACCATGTTCACGGATCATTCAGCTGCAGTAGAAATGCTAAAGAACCCTAATTTTTCGGGACGAAGAGCCCGTTGGTTCATGACAGCCCAAGATTATGATATAGAGGTGAAATATGTCCCTGGGAAGGCGAATAAGGTGGCGGATGCATTATCAAGATATGTGTCACAAGGTGATAGTATAAATATGATAAGTCAAGAAGAAGAACAGAATGAAACAATGTGCAATGACGTAAATGTACTCACCATGCATTATACAGAGGAGCTTTCCCGGCAAAATTTCATAAAAGAACAAGATAGAGATGAAGATATAAGGGAACTGCTCAAATACGTTAAAAACAAAAGAAAACACAGCCAACAAGAATTAACCGAACTAGGTAGGAAGGTTGGATGTCCCACAGATGCACAAACAGACATAGATGGCGAACTAATTTGGATGTGTCACGAATATGATCCATTTGATCAATTTCTAGGTGTGTTGCACACCAAGAGTCTAAGAGACAAGGTCATTGAGCTAATGCACGACGATGACATGAGAGCTCACCCAGGAAGGGATGAGAAAATTAGATTAATACAAAGAACTTTCCATTGGAAGGGAATTCACAAAGATGTCAGTAATTATGTGATGAGCTGCAATACATGCAACAGCTACAAGGGAAGAACAGACAAGGAAGTACCACTAGGGAAATATCCTATCCCACAGACTCCTTTCGAAAGAGTATATATTGATCTTATCACTAATCTTCATACCACGAGTAAAGGGAATAAGAATATACTGGTGTGTATTGACGCGCTCACGAGATATACAGAGTTGGTACCACTAACTAGTAAAAGTGCCAAGGAATGTGCAACCGCTCTCTTTGATAAGATATTTTGCAGATATTCTGCCCCACAGCTCATTATCTCTGATAATGGGACCGAGTTCAACAACTCATTAGTTCAAGAAATTTGTAATGCCTTTAAGGTAGAAAAGGTAGCGATACAGCCGTATCACCCAGCTAGCAATGGCTTGGTAGAAAGGAATAACAGGAAGGTTTTAGACGTATTGCGTCACACAGTAGGACAGGATCCTGACTGGGATGTCAATTTACCTTTAGTCCAATATCATTAAATGCAAGGCATCATACGAGTACTCGAGCAACTCCCATAAAAGCTTTGATAGGATATGAACCCAGATTACCTTATGCATGGCTGAGTCAGCCAATACAGCCTAATTACTCCGAAGATATCATGAAGATAAGAATCGGAAACTTTAAAGTAATCCACAAGCAATTGCACAAGAATCTAGAAGAAGCCCAGCAGAATATGTTAGAGAAGCATCAAGAAGGATTAAGGCCAGTAGACTACAAGAAAGGGGATGAAGTCTATATTAAGAAGGAAGTAAGAAGTGATATTAATTATAAGTTAGCCACTAAATTCACAGGACCATACAAGGTCGTAGACGTACAAGAGACTAAGATAAAGGTTAAGAAAATTAATAACCAAATGCCTTCTACATATGCTGAATCATTAGAAGAAGAAGAATTTTGGATAAACAAGGACAAGGTCAAGAGAACCAAAGAAGTTGAAGAGTCCGAAATGACAGAGAGGTGAGGAGACATTCCAGAAGAAGGAACTAGATATAACCTAAGAAACAGAAGAGTCACTTTTCAGTGAAACAGAAGAACAAACCCATTAATTCAGCCTTTTAATCCCATGTATTTATTTGATTTCTTTATTACTAAGTTTACTTTCATCGGTCGACTTAGGAATAATCTTTTATTGTTGCAATTCTTACTTTAAATAGTCGGTTTGTAGCAAAATTTTGGAGTTATGTGCACTAACTTCAAATTTATTTTGACTTGAAGGAAAATATTTGGGTATGTAAGAAACGGTTCAATGCGTAGTATAAGAATTTCAATACGTATATTAAGTTTAATCGTTCCATAAGAACATTCTTAGAAGTAAAAGAATAAATAAGAAGGATTAAGATAGATATTAAGAAATTTTAAGGTAAGGGAATTCGTTTCAGAAATGATTAAGATTTTGAAGGGGTAATTAATACACTTACTTTGTTCAAATCCATTAGATGTTGATTGATGAAAACTTACTAATAAGATATTAATCAATGAAAACTCACTAACAAGATGTTAATTGATGAAGACTCATTAACAAGATAGTAGTTGTTGAAAACTTACTAACAAGATATTGATTGGTGAAAACTTACTAATTGTTATCACAGTAGAAGGAACCTACAAGTATTAACCACTAACCGGTTCCTTTAACCGAGTTGCCAATTCTGTTTTAGTATTAAACAGTGAAGTTATATGGTTCAATGTACAAGGTTACTCAGAATTACAGAAAGAATGTCCAATGAAATTTTGCATAAACACAATACACAATCTCAGTAGGAAGTCAAGGACACACTTGCTATTGCATACATATATACAAGGATATTTTCTCCCAGGACTTGTCCCCAAGCAGCAGGTCACAGCAAACAAGAAGCCATCAAGTGTCGTCAATGAAGAACGAAATTTATTTTTCCATAAAGAAAGACAATATCCACCTAGATAGAAAAGGACAGAGGACTGAACCAATCATATACTGTAAACTTGGATAGTTATTATTATTTTTTGCTTCTACCATGCATTTGTATAACTTATGTGACTTAAGGGCTTATGTATGTTTAACTTTCAGTTTTCTTGTTTTTGGTGATTTATTTATGTTTGCAATTAGTTTCATGTTCCTTAATGTGATTTACTCATATTTGAATTCACATGGATGATTCTTTTAATATTACTAAATCAAGGATTTTTTTATATTTATATTCAGTTTTTATGTTTCTCTGAATGTTACTTGCTCAAGAATTTATTCATGCTTACATTCAATTTTGATTGTTGCCCTTAATGTTACTTAATCAAGGATTTGCTCATGTTTACATTCATTTTGATGTTTTTTAAATCAAAGTTTCAATATGATTTCCAAGAAGCATAAGTTAGGAGTTCTCTTGTAGGTATAATGTTTGCTTCAGCTTAGTTAACGCTGTCGGAGACAGATAGGTAGCGGGCCGAGACTGTTACAGTGTTGTTAAGGAATTAAGGAAATTATTCCAAAAGGCATTAACTTAAAAGAACTTAAGAGAAGGCAAGAAAAATGGGAAAAGGAATGGATAATGATTTTTTAAGAAAGGATCGCGTTACTCGACCCCAAACGACTTAGGTCTTTAGCCGTCAGGCATGTGGTTTCCATCTCCCCCAAAAAACCTCTGTCCGTACCAGAGATTAGTGAACGACAGGAGAATAATGGCCGAGGAGCGATATCTCCCAGGCATCTTCGAGAAATTGGAACTCAACTCGTCACACCTCATTTACGCCTACACAAGCCCTCTCCGCAAGATTAATTGAGCCAAGGACAATTCCTATAGCCCATCTGGCATATGTTAGAGAAGGAATTCTAAGCTCCCTTGTTTAAGAATGGGGAAGTGTTAAACTCGAGAGCTCCTCCCATTCCCAAAGGTAGACCTATGGATTTCGATGAATCAAGAAGCAGAGCCAGATAGTGGGACACCCCAGAAAATGTGTCTCAGCGAATGACCTATGAGGTTACCAAAGGGATACACCCCCAAAAAGCGAGGGCATGAAAGAGGGGCGTTACCTAATTTAGATTCTACGAATCACTATAGAAAATTTGACAGGAAGGCGGTTTTGTATAAGGAAGAAGGAAGAGAAGTGAGGGAAAGTACAGAAGTGTGGTGTGTGAAATAACAGTGACTGCAACAATCAATACTCAGTAAATTTCCCTTGTGCCTATAGACTCGTAATTGCAACAAGTGCCTTTCAAAGAAATAAGTTTTATTAGTCCAAGAGCCCAGAAACACATTGGTGGAAAATTTATAAGAACCCCTAGCAAAGAATAAACATATATAAGGACACATCAATTTAATTTTTTCCCAAATTATATACTAATAAGATAATACAGATTAAGAACAATCAGCAAGGTAAGAAATTTTATATAATTCTTCTTTCCCGAACTACAGCCTCCAAATCGGCACACGTTACTTTAGGGCTGTGCGTAGAGTAAGTACCGTCACACACACACACACACACACACACATATATATATATATATTATTATATATATATTACCATATATATAGTATATATACATATATATAAATATATATATTTTTATATATATATTATATATATATATATAATATATATATATATATATATATATATATATATATAATATATATATATATATATATATATATTATATATATATTATATATACATATAATATATATATTATATATATATATTATATATATTATATATATATATATATATAGATATATATATATATATATATTATATATATATATATATATATATATATATATTGAATCTGGCTCTCATGACTCCGTTCATTTCTGGACTTCATCTGCTTTCCTTGTTTTCCTGTCGATAAAAAAATAAAAAATAAAATCGGTGACACAATGCAGAATTTCTGTAGCCAATTTGGAAAATATACATTGCCTGTTGGCGCATACTGCATGCAAGCAATTGTTATTCATTGATATTCAAGCACTCTTTTGCATGTGACAACGGCGACACTATGGAAAGTGTCCAGGGATGGGAAGGGGGAGCGGGAGTGGGAGGGGGAAGGGGATAGTAGAAGAGGCGAGGGGATTATGAAAAAGGGAGGGGAAATGTGAGTGAGGGGAGAAGAGATATGATAGGGGAGGGAGAAATAAGAGGGAAAAGGGAGTTGGGAGGGGAAGGGGAAAGGGAAGGAGGGGGAAGGGGAGGGGGAAATTGAAGAAGGGAAAGAGGAGTAAAGAGGAGGGGAAGGGGAAATTGAAGAAGGGGCGAGGGGAGTAAAGAGGGGAAGGGGAGGAAAGAGGAGGGGAAGGGGAATTTGATGGAGGGGGAAGGGGAGTTAAGAGGAGGGGCAGGCGAGAGGAAAGAGGAGGGGGAAGGAGAGGGAAGATGAGGAGGAGGGGATATTAGCTTCCCAAAGCTAAAATTTCAATTTTTTGTTTTTTTTAATAATGAACAATAACGCTAAACGTCTTTTCCTAGTTAACATATAATGTCCTAACACTAAACACAAGTACAGGGTGTCCGTAAAGTCCCAGTACCATTCTAAGCAATAAATACTTGTAATGACACTAGGACTTTATGGGCCCCCTGTATTACCATAATCTTTCCGAGGAAGATAACTCAGCCCAGACCAAGTAATTGTCTTCCAGAATATGAGATAATATTTACCAAATTTACGTAAAGCATCCATCTTCATCATAGCGAAAGTTTGCTCTATTGAAAAACCTCAACACTTAAATATATACATACATACATACTACGATAATACATAACATACATTACATACATACACACACACACACACACACACACACACACATATATATATATATATATATATATATATATAATATATATATATATATATGTATTGGAAATGTTGATGACAATGTCTCGTATCTTGTAGTAAGCAATATCGATCGAGAGAGAGAGAGAGAGAGAAGTATATTTTAGTTTAACCAGATCACTGACTGAGCTGATGACCAGCTCTCCTATAAAGGGCTGGCTCGAGGGATTAGATATCTTTACGTGGCTATAGGAACCAACTGGATATACCTAGCAACGGGACCTACAGCTTATTGTGGGATCCGAACCACAACGAGAAATGAATTTCTATCACCAGAAATAATGACACTTCCCTCCATCGAGGACTCTCCCGCAAAACCAAACCAGGACATTAGTTTCGGGTTGTGACCTGGTTGCCAACGATGTCGCCCTCCTATCCAAACGCGCCCGGACCACAACCCGGTTTTAGCGCTGGGTCATGAGGCCCCATTATTTTGGTAAGGTCCGTAAAACATAATGGGGCGTCCTCTGTCTCACGCTCCGCCTACGAGCCGTTTTATTGTTTATATACTGCGAGGCTGAGATTCCTCAGCGCCTTGCGAATACAAATGTCCTTCCTCCGTGGGCGTGGGGAGCTGGCGGGCGGACGTGTGGGCGCCCCTTCCTCGGCCGTGGGGCCAAGTAGCCTTGTGTTTGCTCTGGGATATTTGTCTGTGTGTAAGAGTAATTGCCTGTCTGTCTGTCCGTCTGTATGTCTATCTATCTGTCTATCGCAAAATTTCCCTGAAAATAGAAACAAATTCTGTCTATCAGTATCTATCAATTACACAATTCTTTGCCAAAAATTAAACAAATATTAAAAACTGACTTTTTAAAAATCTATCTTTCGCAAAATTCCCCTGAAAGTAGAAACAAAAATTCTGTTTATCAGTATCTATTAATCAAAAAATTCTTCTTAACCAAAAAAAATTAATAAATAAAATAAAATAGAAATAAACTTATCTTTCATCATAACAAGACGAAAAGATCCACCTGACCCCTAGAAGCCTCGTATATATCTTAACAAGGAACTGTACCATGAATAAACATTGTTCAAAATCATCTGAACACGTTCATACTCAATAAAATGTTATATAATTTTACTTATCTTAAAAGCCTAAAAGCTTCAGATTCGTTTATCTTATCTCCCAATACCTTATTCCAAGAAGTAACTACAGGAAAATGAATTTATGTATAATACTTCATCATAGCAAGGGTAATGCGCCTCTCTCTCTTTATATATAACATTTCGATGTTTCGATTAAACTGTTCTCGTGCCTTGTAAATGGAGCATAATTTTCCCTCCGATTCTAGTTTGAATGTTACAACTTGAATGTTAAAATCTCTCTCGCTCTCTCTCTCTCTCTCTCATTAATCATTCTGATTATTTATCAACAATCCCCCTGATAGGATTTCTCTCTCTCTCCCTCTCTCTCTCTCTCTCTCTCTCTCTCTTCTCTCTCTCCTCTCTCTCTCTTCATTTCAATCACTGCGAGCCATTTAACTTGCTCCTACTGTCTGTTTTCTTTATTATTAGCTCCCCTGTACCTATTATTACTTACTCTGCACGTCTCATTTCTTTTCTGGTATTTCTTATTATCGGCTCCATACCACTTACTACGTCCCCTGTACTGATAATTTATGGCGTATCTTACTTTTGTCGCAACTGCTTCTCTTTGGAACTAGTTTTGTATCCGTTTTTATATTTTCTATAGTTTTGTTTATTATCCCTTACATAATTTATTATTCCCACAATCTCTTATTCATTCTGCATCTCCTGTCAATATTCCTTGCACTTCTTAATAACTCATCACCCTCATTATCATTACTTTCCATTTTTACTGCAGGTATCGATTATTTCTTTTCATGTCGCTTTTATTATTTTGATTTACTTATAGATCCTCATCATCTGCGCTCAGAAAACGTGATTGCATCCTCTGTTCATTTAAGTTGTATATTACCTTTATTTTTCGAGGGTAACATTATTCATAAATAAAAAACTTCGTTACTTTGTAATTGACAACATGCTGCATGTAAATATATCGAAGGAAATACCCACTGGGTCGAAACAACTGCAAATATGATGCTTCATCTGTAGCGCCATTTATTCTCATTTTTCTAAGATGATTCATCCGATACAGCATCTAAATTTGTTATACTATGGCATCTATTTTTTATATCTTTGAAATATAATTATTATTATCCTTATTGTTTTCCTTCAAACCTCATTTCTTTATATCTGTCAGTATCTGGATTTAAAAGTTTAACATGATATTGATTTATCTTCCTTGGCATTACATTTTTTGGTCCTGTGGTTTTTCCTTTACGCCAATATCATTCTGAACTTCTGACCGACTTTCTTAAATCGTTCTCACTCTCTCTGCAGGCCTTTTACTTATGTATGTATGTATATATATATATATATATATATATCTATATATATATATATATTATATATTGTCAAGTACCGGCTTTCTTCATTAATTAAACGGATCCGTGTACATATTGTATATACCTAAATAAATAACTAATGGTAACCTTCTTTCGTAATAATTACGAAATCCTGAAATTAAGTTAAAATGTAGCTCTCCAGTATCCTTGTAAAACCTACCTTCTGATTCCCCCTCCTGTCTCGTTCTCTTTACCCCCCCTCTCTCCCCATCCCCACCTCACGTTTTCCTTCGCTCTGGCTTATTTGCCACGTGTGTGTGTCTCGTCCCAGCTCCTGCCTCGTAAGCGCTTGTTAAGAACTTCTCTGATCATTGTGAGTACGGTTATTATACCATATGATATTTTGGATTTGGTATTGGGCAGAATATTTAGTTTATTATGTTGGTTATGTTAATTAACTGGTAATATTTTGATATGTGAAGTTTTGTTAATTAAATTTAATTGTTTTATTGCTTTTTCCATTTAACCTATTGTTATATTGACAAATGGGGGCCTGACCGGGATCTCTAAATTTAAAATTAAATTCTGCCCAAATCCATTTTAACGTAACATTTTGTATTCTGATCGTGGAATATGATTATCATGTGTTGAGTATTAATGTTACAGTGCGCAAGTAATTCAGTGATGTTTCAACAGTGATACCGTAATCCTTTTAGAGTAAGCTTTATTTTTAGTGCTAACGAGGTATCTCTATTGTTCTGTCCGCGAGCCACCATCGACCTTAAGTGTCTTTAAACTTTAATTACGGTTGTAACTTAGCCAATATAGTTTATAATCGGGTCTTGAGCACTGATTAACCACTTTCGTTGTATTTGGAGCATTCAGCGGAAAATCTTAAGCTAACATGTTTTGCTTAGCGGCCGTCGACATGGGTAGTTCGTGTAAATGCTCGTTATAACTAATTATCCTTGTCCGAAGCATTCTTTTCCGAGGTGTTAACTTCAGAATTCGCTTCCAAGTTTCCATTGTGCACATTTATTATGATTTCAAGTGTTTAACACAGTATATGGTGTAGACTATATATCCTACTTTCAGAAGTAGCAATTGTTTACAAGGTGTTACTAACAGGTAGACTTCTCTTAACTCGAAATGCCGCTCTTTAGTGTTGATGATTTTCATAGTGACCCAGCGTCACACCTGACTTCCATTGTTGTCGCTAATAAGAATGAACTTTTGTTGTTAGCAGCTAAATTTGGGGTAGCTCTTCCTCCTAATGCAAAGAAGGATGTAGTACGTAATTACATAGTACAGCATTGTATAAGTGAAGACCTAGTGGATAGTTCTGAGGGCAGCAAATATATCGTAGACGTGGGTGATAAATCGTCGGATGTAGAGTATATGAAGCTGGCTATTCAGTTAGAGCAAACGAAAAGGGAAACCATAAATGCTGAACTAGAGAAGAAAGAGAGAGGAGCAAATGAAAAAGGAAGCCATAAATGCTGAACTAGAGAAGAAAAAGAGAGTTGGAAATAGAAAATCAGGCTTTATTAGAAAGACAGCAAAAGGAAAATCAGGCTTTATTAGAAAGACGGCAAAAGGAATTGGAGTTTGTTCAAGCTAAATTAGACTATGAAGCTCAGTTAGCTCAGCAAGTGGAAGAGAGTAAAATCAGGTTAGCTATGGAAAATAAAAAGCAAGAATTAGAATTAGAAGCTAGACAACCAATGAAATTTGATTTGACTAGATGCATCAAGTTAGTTCCTAAGTTCGATGAGACTGAAGTTGACGTGTTTTTTAAGAATTTCGAAGACTTGGCTTCTTACATGAAATGGCCTCTTGAACAATGGGTGTGGCTCATTAAGCCTAAGTTGGTCGGGAAGGCTGCCACTGTTGTTGGTAGTCTGGTAGGCGAATCGAGCTATATGGTAATCAAAAAAGCTGTTTTAGATGCATATGCTGTAACTAGTGAAGGTTATCGTCAAAAGTTTCGTAATTATGTTAAGCCCGATATTAAGACTTGGACTGAATTTGCTGCAGAAAAATTAAGGTTGTTTAAGAAGTGGCTTGACTCAGAAGATATAGTTACTTATGAGGAATTAATTAATCTCATTGTAACTGAGGAATTTAAGAGACGTCTCCCTCAAAATATCATGTTGTATATAGCTGATAAGGAAGTGAAGGATCTCAAAAAGGCAGCTGTTTTGGCTGATAACTATTCATTAATACATAAAGGCAGTCTGGGTAATGTAAAACAACATAGAGCAGAACCGCTGGGTGATAAAGATGGGAAGACTAATAGGGGTTTGTTTTGCAGTTATTGTAAGAAGGAAGGCCACATGATTAGTAATTGTCCAAATCCTGCATGTAAGAGGGGGAAAAGTGACTGAAAACAGAGCTCCAGTTAAGGTTTTCCCAGGATACAAATCAGACGCCGGTAAAGAATCTGCAATGCATTGCGTATCACAGGATAAGAATTTGTTTGAAAAATTCATTTGTAACGGTACAATATCATTGCACAGTAGTGATAAACCCATTAAAGTAAGAATGTTAAGGGATATAGGTTCAAACCAAAGCATTTTAATTAAAAGTGTTGTTCCAAATCTCACATTGCTTGATGAAAATGTCATAGTCAGGGATTCAACTGACGCTAAACTCTTGCCGCTTACAGAAGTGTTCATGGATTGTCCGTATGTAACTAGTAAAGTAAAAATGGCTGTTAGAGAAGGGAATTTCCCCTTGCCAAATGTACAAGTGTTACTTGGTAACGATTTTAATGTGACGACCCGCAGTATGGTTAATAATGATCGAGTGAAAGTAAGTGTACCCAACCTCGCAGATAAAGTACAAATGAACAAGAAAAGCCTTGTAAAGTTACAGAGAGAAGATCCAACTTTAAAGGGTGTTTATAAGCAAGCATTGGAGAAAGGAATGGAAAAGGTACCTGGATATTACTTTAAGGATGATGTACTTTTCAGGTTATTTAGACCTCCTAGGCTGGGTAATGATGAAACATGAAGTGACAGAGAACAGTTAGTAGTCCCTCGTGATTTACGTAATGTTTATTCACCTTTTGGAATTACTAATGTTTATTCACATTTTGGAATTACTAAAACTTACAACCGCTCAGCTTATGATTTTATCTGGCCTAAAATGAGGGCGGATGTTGTAAATTTCATTAAACATTGTCATATTTGTCAAATTGCCGGTAAACCTAATGAGGTTATACCAAAGGCACCTTTGAATCCTATTATTGTACCTCATGAGCCATTCCATCGAATTATCATGGATTGTGTAGGTCCACTGCCTAAGACAAAGAAAGGTAATAAATATCTTGTGACTATAATGTGCCCTACCTCACGATTTCCTATTGCACTTCCAGTCAGGAATATTTCCTCTAAAAATGTTCTTAACCACTTACTCAAAGTATTTACAACTTGCGGGTTTCCTAAGGAAATCCAGTGTGATAGGGGTACTAATTTTACTAGTGATGTTTTTCAGAAAACTATGAATGAGTTGTGTATAAAACAGTGTCTCTCATCTCCTTATCACCCAGAATCTCAGGGAGCATTAGAACGGCATCATCAGACTTTAAAGTCGTTGCTTAGGAAATTTTGTATTGAATCTGAATCTGATTGGGATGAAGGCATAGACTATTTACTATTTGTAATTAGGGAAGTACCTTCTGAGTCTCTTGGTGTATCACCTTTTGAAATGCTATACAGTCGTAAAGTACGTGGTCCTTTACAAGTAGTTAAAGATAAGTTACTTAACAAGTATAACATAGAGACTATAACAGTGAGTCAGTACCTACAGAAATTAAAGGGAAATATTAATAAGATTCATAAATTTGCTCTAAACAACTTTTGTAAACATCAAGAAGAGATGAAAATTAGGTATGATAAAAACAGTAAAGATAGGAAGTTTAATGTGGGAGATTTAGTCTTGGCCCTCTATCCCATTACTGGTTCTCCTTTTAAAAGTAAGTTTTCTGGCCCTTGGGTTATACAGAAACTTTTAAATAATCAGAATTATATAAAAACTCCAGATAGACGTAAAAGCACTCAGTTAGTCCATGTCAATATGCTTAAAGAATATCATGCCGATTCCTCTGCTGCTCTATTTTGTTCCAGAGACACTGATATTGTAAAACAAAAGTCCACCCCCTTAAATGTAAATTCTTTAGGCCTAGATGAAATCCCATCTTGGGCTGACTTTTCTAATAAAGAAATCTTAGAATCTCTTCCGCAGTATCTACAGCACCTAAATGAGGAGCAACGGTGTGATATTAAGAATCTGCTACCACAGTATGAAGATGTATGCAGTGATAATCTCCGAGAATGCAGTGTTATTTCTCACGACATTAAGTTATTGCCAGGAACTCGTCCTATACGACAAAACTACTATCGAACCAATTTTGAAAAACGGAAGGTAATGCAAGAAGAGGTCGAGTATCTACTGAAGCATAAACTTGCTGTGCAAGCAAGTCTCCTTGGGCTTCTCCTTGCTTACTAGTGCCCAAGTCTAATGGTAAGGTCAGGTTATGTACAGACTATAGAAAATTAAATTCGGTAACCATAAAAGACTGTTATCCCCTGCCACGTATTGATGATATACTGGACTCCATTGGTAAGTCGAAATATTTAACCCAAGTCGATATGCTGAAGGGTTATTATCAAGTCCCATTGTCAGGGAGAGCGAAGGAGATGTCCGCCTTTATTACTCCCTTTGGGTTGTTCCAATATGAAAGACTTCCTTTTGGTCTGTGCAACGCACCTGCCACATTTCGGAGAATGGTAAATGATGTCATAAGAGATCTGGATGGGGTTTACGGTTACCTGGATGACATTCTTGTAGTATCTGACACATGGGAGGAACATATTGGTAAGCTTAAAGCACTTCTTGATAGATTTAGAAGGTTGGGTTTGACAATAAATCTTGCTAAATCAAACTTTGCTAAAGCTCGTGTAAAGTATTTGGGACATGTTATTGGAAGCGGGGAAATCTTGCCTAAAACCATTAACATAGAAGCTATATTAAATTATCCCGTACCTACAAACAGAAAAGAAGTAAGAGATTCATTGGAATGAACTCATATTACCGCAGATTTTGCAAGAATTTCAGTAATGTAGCTCATCCGTTGATAAACTTGACTAGTACTAAGACCAAATTCGTATGGGATGAATCTTGTCAAGACTCCTTCAAACAGATCAAAAGCCTACTTTGCTGTAAACCAGTATTAACAACTCCTGATCCTTCAAAACCTTTTGTTCTCCAGGTAGATGCATGTGACTACAGGGTTGGTGCTGTCCTCCTACAAGAGAAGCCTGAAACAAACTTGCTTCACCCTGTGTCTTACTATTCATGCAGGTTGAAGAAGCACCAAAGGTCGCTATCTACTATGGAGAAAGAGCTCCTAGCTATAGTACAAGCCTTGCAGAAATATGAAGTCTACGTTTCCACAAATAACCCCATTACTGTGTACACCGACCACAACCCTCTCGTCTTCTTGAACAGAGCTCGAAATGTGAACCAGAAAATTTTAAGATGGTCTCTACTTGCAAAACTTCAATATCAGTGTTCAGTACATTCGTGGTCAAGACAATCGTATAGCTGATGCACTGTCAAGAACACCCGTACCAGGGAATATCGTACCTTCATAGGTTACGATCTCTTCAGCGGGGAGATGTCAAGTACCGGCTTTCTTCATTAATTAAACGGATCCGTGTACATATTGTATATACCTAAATAAATAACTAATGGTAACCTTCTTTCGTAATAAGTACGAAATCCTGAAATTAAGTTAAAATGTAGCTCTCCAGTATCCTTGTAAAACCTACCTTCTGATTCCCCCTCCTGTCTCGTTCTCTTTACTCCCCCTCTCTCCCCATCCCCACCTCACGTTTTCCTTCGCTCTGGCTTATTTGCCACGTATGTGTTTCGTCCCAGCTCCTGCCTCGTAAGCGCTTGTTAAGAACTTCTCTGATCATCGTGAGTACGGTTATTATACCATATGATATTTTGGATTTGGTATTGGGCAGAATATTTAGTTTATTATGTTGGTTTTGTTAATTAATTGGTAATATTTTGATATGTGAAGTTTTGTTAATTAAATGTAATTTTTATTGCTTTTTCCATATAACCTATTGTTAATTTTGTGGATTTAACTTGAACCTTGACTATATATAATATATATATATATAATATATATATATATATATATATATATATATATATATATATATATATATATATATATATATATATATATATGTACGTATATATATGTATATATGTATATATACATTTACGGATTCGCTTTTATAATCCTTCGATACACTGCTGGGTCAAAGATCACCGCCCCCCTTTCTGCTCTTGTATATAGAGAGGTTTGTCAACTTCTATTGTATTCAGTGTGAACTAGAAAATGTATGATAAACTACGAAAATACTTGTTTAAAGTCACGGTTTTCACCCGCCTTCTTACCTAGATTTTGCGATATTCTTAAACACGTGTTCGTTCGTGCTACATTGGAAATACATTGATGTATTAATAACGGAAACAAATTTTACCTAATAATAGTAATGAAAATAGGGAGAAAAATTAATTATAATTATTATTATTTATTATTATTATTATTATTATTATTATTATTATTATTATTATTATTATTATTATTATTATTATTATTATCAATCAAAATGTGACCGCATGCAATGGAATTTAGATATGCTCAAAAATTGTAATAGATGAAGCTAATATCCATATGAAAAGTTTAAATATTCGTGAGCAATGGCTTTATAGAAACTCGAATAAAATCACGAAAAAAAATTATACGAAGGAGTTTACTGACGAATAAAATTTGAAAAATACTCTTTAATACGTTTGCCCTCCTAATACATAAAATATAAGTCAGTTGTCCCTTGAACTCTTAATAAAAACTAGAAAATCGTGAGAAAAAAATTTATACGCGGAATTTTACTGAGAAAAAAAGTAAAGTAAAACTTGAATAAATTTTCATAATATATAACTAAAGACGGAACTATTAGGCATATTTTGAATATCCGTTGAACACTTAAAAAAGCAATTCTGAAAAAACTGAAAAGCAAAATTTTAATGAAAAAAAGAATTAATACATTTTCTCTCTTAATAAGAGACGGAAGAGTTAAAGGGTATTTGGACCATCTCTAGAAAATGTAAAGAAAGTAGAACAAATTTCATGAGACAATTTTACTCAGAATTTTACTCGGAAAAAAAATATACCTAGAATATGGTTTCCCTCTTAATATGAGACGGAAGGATGATGCACGTTTAAACTCATTCCTTGAAAATTTATTAAAAAATAGAACAAAGTTAAAAAAAAAAACATAAGCAGTAATTCCTTTGAAAAAAAAAAAAAACTTCATTTGCAAAATTCCACGACACGACAAAAATTCCTCAAGGGACATCTGACCATCTTAATAAAGACGTGTCCCTCTGACAGACGGAAGAGGTCCCAAGACAGGCGAAACCCAAAGTCTTTCCTTAGCCCCCCTCCCCCATCCAACCCAACTCCCCCCCCCCCTGCCTCCCCTGACCAAAGGAATATTTCTATGAGTCATTCAAGAGAAGCGTATAGAGGCAAAAGAGGGGAACAAGGGTGGTTAGATATACTATTCCCTCTACCTCCCCCTCATCCAATCCTCTCTCCCATCTCTATTTCCCCTCATCCTTCTCCTCACCTCCTCTTACTCTCCCTTCTCTATATTTCCCCTCGTCCGTCTCCTCACCATCCCGCTCCCCTCTCTACTTCCCTCCCCATCACGCTCTCCCATCCTCCTCTCCCCTCTCTCTATTTTTCCCCTACCCTCCCTCTTCCCTCTCTCCATTTCCCCCCTCACCCCTCCCATCCTCCCCCTCTCTATATTTCCCACCCCATTCCCGCTCCCATCCTCTCCCTATTTCCCATCACCCCACCATCTACTTCCCCTCACTTCCATCCCACTCTCTCCTCTTTCTCCCCTCATCCTTCCTGCTCACATCCCTCCCACACTTTCCCCTCTTTTATTTCCCCTCACATCCCTCCCACACTTTCCCCTCTTTTATTTCCCGTCACATCCCTCCCACCCTCTCCCCTCGTTCCCTATTTCCCCTCGTCCTACCCCTCACCTACCTCCCAGCCTCCCCCTTTCTCTATTTCCCATCATCCTTCCCCTCACCTACTTCCCACCCTCTCCCCTCTCTCTATATCTCCCCTCATCCTTCTCCTCACATCCCTCACACACTCTCCCCTCTTTATTTCCCCTCATCCCTACTCCTCACCTCCTTCCCACCCTTCCCCCTCTCTTTCTCTATTTACCCCCATCCTTCCCCTCACCTTCCTCCTACCCTCTCCCGTCTTTCTCTATTTCCCCTCATCCTTCCCTTCACCTCCCCCACACACTCTCCCCTCTTTCTCTATTTCCCCCCAACCCTACTGTGTGGATGTATTTATAAATATAAAAAAAGAGAGTAATAGTAGTGCAGAAGATAAGAGGCAATTCGAAAAGCTATTAAATCACCTGCCAACAAGAAAGGAAAATACTTTAGACCTAGTATTTGTGAACGAGGTGAGTTATGTTAAAGAAATAATAGTTTATAATGCAAGTATTTCAGACCATAATGTCATAGAATTAAAAGTCCATTCTAAAGCAAGTGAAAACAGAGATAAGCAAGAAATGAAAAAGTGGGAAGGATATGGAAAATAAAATTTCTACAGTAAAAATATAAAATGGTCAGAAATAAATGAAGAATTAAACAAAGATTGGGATAACATTTTCGTAAGTGATGATATACAGGTAAATGCGGAGATATTATATAAAATGTTAGAGAAAATAGCGGATAAATATTTAAGTCTCTTCGCTTGGCGATAGACTTTTTTTTGTGTTCTCCTTACGACTGTCATTCGTAAGTATTTCTGGTTCCTCCCATCTCCTTGGGATATCTTAGTAGAGTGGTTCTTTCTTAACTAAAGGAGATGATTCAAACAGATAAGTTGAACAAAGATAACAACTTTATTCTGTAACTCCATACTAGGAGATGCAGCTCGGTCGGAAGACCGATATGTTTGATGGTTGGCGCGGAACTGCCATTCTAAAGCATCGCGTCGATAGCGGAACATTAGCTATCTCAGCAATTCATATAAAAACATACGTAGTCCGCCGGCTCGGAAGTTACAAGTTTCCGGCGTAGGTTAACAGGTCAACCGCTTCCCATGGAAGTTGTTGTGCAAAGTTATCATAAACATAAAATGTTGACAAAGCTCTGAGCTAGACCAGGCTACTGCAGACAGCGCATAGCGTAATCTAGATCTGCTTTGGTCACGTAGGACCCTCCTAATGCCATGACCTCAGGTCATGGGTTTATATTTACAGATCCTGTAAATTGAATAAATGTATTTATTACATTAGGCTCGGACTGCTACCTATTCAAGCCTTGAATAACAAAAAAAAAAATTACTTTAAACATTGTTTCATAGGAGCGTGCTCGTAACATACGTCTAGGTATAACATAATAAGTGATTAAATGCATAAAAAGGTTCTGTTACATACCCTTGTTGACATATTCATAAACAAAGATAAATGCATGGAAAATATAGATCCAAGTTTGGTAATAATAATGATTAGGTACCCCAAAATAATAAAAAGGTAAAAATCAAAAGATTAACATGTATACATGATTAATATGATAATAGGTAACCTGATTATGAATAATGGTTACTAAATAATGATTATAGCATGATCATGGATAATTGTTAAAGAGTACTTGTCACTCTTTGTAATAGATAAATATAATTGTACAATGGTATAATAGTATAACTATGTAATTCTGCAGAAATGCAATATATAGGGCTGATATATTTTATTAGGTGCCCGAAAAATACCTTTAGCAATATTTATGAATGTATAAAAAAAAAAAAAAATATTGGGCTATAATGTTTTATTAGGCTGCCCTGGAGATACTTTTAACTGTTCAAATGCAAAGGCGTGAGTCTTTCTTGTCCTACATTTTTGCCAGCATACGGACCGCTTTTCACACACAACACAATTCCAGACAATTCCCTAGGCACAAACAGAAGTGGCCAGGTTCAGGCGGCCCTAAACTCAAACGACTTGAGTTTAACGGTACGTCATCTAGAACGGGCCAATACGTTCCCTTGGAGATCCTTCTGTTTACGCCTCAGCCTACGCCAAGCAAAGATGTTGACGGCGATAACCAATATGGCCGTCACGCTGAACACGGCTAGCAGAATGTAGTAGCGAAGATTTTCTCCACCTGCATAAGTCGGTGACGCGTGGGTCATCTCAGCCAGTTGCGTCAAACGATGAGCCACTCACGCGTTGTATGGGAGAGGTAGTGACGGGATGATTGTGGATGCCCAAGTGTAGTTCGCAAAATACGCCTTCTCACGTATTATCGTGTTGACCCCTCTGACGGTGTAGTTTGTAGATGTCCCCGTACAACCATCGGCTGCTACGAAGATAGGGGCATGGGCGGTGGTACCGTCCGGACACACTACGTCGAATCCGGCTTTATCATAACGGATCCAGGAACCATTATTCATCCTGTAATTGAATTTATTACCGTAAAAGGGATAAAGTTTCCCCAGACAACCTTCGCTTGTATGAGAGAGAGAGCCGTTTAGCACTATGCCTAACTCACATGAATCCGTTGATATAGGATAGAATTCAAAAGAGTCAGCTGTACAAATTTTATTATTCATGGCTTCTGAACAGTGAGTGAGTTTATCTAAGTCTTTAATGACTGTAAATGATTTCTTATCAGAAGAAATCAGTACATGCCCCGTCAAATTGGATATTACTGGATTTGAGTTATTCGTCATGAAAGTAGGAAACGGTACTATTTTGTATGATTGCCAAGCATCGGAAGAATCAAAAGGAATTGTGATCATAATTCTATAATTTTCAACGCTGACTGATATTAGGCTATAATAGAACTCTACTTTATGGGCGTCTAATAAAGGAATATAACCTAGTTTCTCCCGTCCGTTTTCCAAAGTTAACGTCAGATCTTTAATAGGCATGAGGTGAGGAGATAACACACCCTTTGTTGCTAACGTAATCGCTTCTACGTAATCTTTTGACTTTTCAATAAAATGTGATATTTTCACACGGATATGATCTATTTTCGAACTATAGTAAGCTAATGTAGCCAGCAAATGTTGAACTTCCATGACCTGATCGATATTATTTGAATGTTCATTAACGATACTCATTATTTGATTGATTGAAGATAACTGGCTGCGAAGTTCAGACAAAGCCAATTCGGTTTTGTGTTGCAAAAACTCAATTCTTTTATTTTGATTATTTATCTTAAGGCGATTTGAAATTCCTAAGCCTAGATTCGCAACTGATCCTAAGATGTTTAGTCCAGCCAGAATAAGCGGGTTGCGGCGTTCAAGAGTATTGTGCCGCACAGACCACATCAGCAGGTCACGAGCAAGTTCTTCTGCCTCGGCGGTTTTATTTTGTATGTCATACGACAACATTTCCGCGACGCTTAGTGTTTGAGCTAGCGAAATCTCTGAGTTAGCATGAAAATTACGTTCGTGCATTTCCTTAAGCGAAATAGCAAACCTCATCAGGTCATTCTATTTAAAGTTAAAGGGACGTCATCTTCAGGCAAGAAAATCGCATGCATATCTACTTCTATAACAATATTACTTGACACGATGAATACATCATCTATTCTCTCGATAATCGAGCCATGATTAAATTCTATTTCTTTCGTCCTAGCGCTCTTTCCATACAACAAAGATGTCTGAATACACAATATCACTCCTAACAATAACAGATTCATTTTTGAAACCTGCAATGAGTAAAACATATGTAATAACTCGCGTAAAAGAATAGGTTTACATACAATATGATTAATAGATATATATATATAAATTATTATACAAGTTTCATAAATACAACCATTTTTTCCCTCACTCCATCTACCTTTCTTTACATTCTGATATGTGCCAATGGGACTATTCTCACATCAGTGGGTTTGGATACATTTTGAACCCTAACTCTATTGGCCGTTAAATTTTCTAAAATGTTAAACGGGCCTTCAAACTTAGGTGTCAGTTTATAATTTAAACCTTTACGTACGTATACTTGTATGTATACCTGATCGCCCACGGCATATGTTCTAGTTGGCTTAGCTATTCTATCATGATTTTTTTTCATTATTATTTGCGCTTCTTCTAGATTCTTACGAAGTATATTATATCGACTTATGCTTGCATCCATAACATCCTTTAGAGGATTTGATAAATTAGTTGTAGGAGTTAAGATGTGGAAAGGCGTTCTAGCCGGGATACCGTACAGTGCCTCGTGCGGTGTCATTTTAATAGACACATGATACGAGTGATTAAGTGTGCTTAGTACCGCAGGTATGGCAATGTCCCAGTTGGAGTCTGCCCCCCCTAATGTGACCCTTAAAATGTTTAAAACCTTACGATTTGCCCTTTCCACTAGCCCATTAGACTCTGGGTGATAGATCATGGTATTGATTTTCTTTATACAAAGGAATTCGCACAAGGAGTTAAGGAAATGATTATTGAACTCCCCGCCCGAGTCTGAGATAATGATGTGTGGAATTCCATGTTTACAAATGTAGCACTCATAAAACTTCCTAGCGCACTCGACCGCGGTTTTTGTTTTAAGCGCTATAAGTTCTGTATATCGAGTCAAAGCGTCTATAATTACTAGGAGGTGCTTATTTCCCCTGTCTGACTCGTAAAATCCTGTTAATAAATCTAAATGTACTCTTTCAAAGGGTTGATTTGGCACGGGGGTAAGCCCTAGGCTGACAGGTGTCTTCGTGTGCCCTTTGTATTCTTGACAAGTGCGACAATTTGCTATGTGCTTTTTTATATCTGTAAGCATCGTATGCCAATAAAATAAGGATTTGGCTTTCTGTGACATCAAGGAATAACCCGGGTGTCCATGCAGTGGATTTTCATGCAACCATTTTAAGACAGTGGGTATGAGTGAGATAGGCACCACCACCTGGTTGTTATTCAACTGCGGTGTGTTGCGGGTTTTCCTCGTCACGGATCTACACAGGATATTGTCCTGTATGATATAATTCTGCTGCTTATACTTTAGGTATTCCTTTTCCTTCGGATTTCCGTTTAACGCAATGATGATTTTTTCTATTTGCGGATCTTTTCTTTGTTCTGTCTGTAATAGTTCAGCACTCCAGCCCAGATCTTCCTGTTCAGATATAGTTTTAACAATGGGCGTGGAGGTTGAGATATCTATTAATTCAGCTAATGGCTCGGTACAAGATGAAGAGGGGTTGCGTGATAATGCGTCAGCAATGATATTTGCTTTCCCAGGTAAATACCCGATCCTCGCGCCAAAGTCCTGAATGATCATGTGCCACCGAGTTCGCTTGGGGCTGTGACTAAAGCCTTTAAAGAAGTCGGTTAGGGGCTTATGATCAGTGAGAACCTTGACGGGATAACCGTATATTATGAATTTAAAATGCATGAGTGAATTAACAATAGTGAGCCCTTCCTTGTCTATTACTGCGTATTTACTTTCGGAAGGTCTCAGTTTACGTGAATAAAAAGCTATAGGGAAAAACTGTTTATCATATTGTTGAAGCAATACCCCACCTACTCCTAGGTCTGAGGCGTCTGTTGCTATGAAAAATTCCTTACCGAAGTCAGGAAATTTCAAGATAGGAGAACTACACAGTTCATCTTTCAATTTATCGAACGCCTGTTGATGCATTTCAGACCATACGAAATCTACGCCCTTTTTTATAAGATCGGTTAGGGGAGCGGCTATGATTGAGTAGTTGCGTATAAAGCGGCGATAGTAGCCGCTACAGCCTAAAAATTGCTGTATTCCCTTGACGTTAGTAGGTATCGGAAAGTTACGGATAGCCGACACCTTATCATGGACGACTTTAAGACCTTCACTAGAAACCGTGAAACCTAAATAGACTAGTTCTGTTTTAAAAAATTCACACTTACTTATCTTTACCCTTAAATTATGCTGCCTTAGTCTTTGTAGCACTAACTCTAATTTACGTAAATGTTCTTCTAATGTGTTGGAAAAGATTACTAGGTCGTCCATGTAGGCATGTAGGATATCTCCTAACAAGTCTCCAAACACGATGTTTATCATACGAGTAAAAGTTATAGGAGCACAACGTAAACCAAAAGGCATACGCAAAAATTCATAATGTCCCCTGGCTGTGCTGAAGGCAGTGTATGGGATACTCTCTTGTTCCAACGGAATCTGATGAAATCCTTTTAGTAAGTCTAAGCCTGTGAAATATTTGTTCTGACCTAGTAGAGATAGGATATCATCGGTACATGGTACTGGGAATCTGTCAGGGATTGTTTCTTCATTTAAACGACGAAAATCTACGCATATCCGCCAAGTTCGATCTTTTTTCGGTACTACTATTAACGGAAAATTATAAGGCTGTTTTGATTTCCTAATGACTCCTTCTTTTAACATTTTACCTACTTCCTCTGTTATCTCATTCTGAAATTTCATAGGAAGTCGGTACGAAGGTACATAGATTACTTTCTGTTTGTCCTTGAGCCTTATTTGATGCTCGATGACATCCGTTTTTCCTAAGGTTCCATCCGTAGTGGAAAAAACATCATGATATTTAGTTAAAAGATTCAAGAATTTCTGCTGAATTTCTTCTTCTTGAATGTCCTTATTGATTTTGTTCTTTATAGATTGCAAAAGGGATTCATCCGCAACTGATTGAGCGTGATTTATCTCAGCTACGGTAAGAATGCGATGTTTATAAACTTCGACATCCAAGATATGTTGATTTTTGTGGATTACTAAAGTGGTATTCAAATGATTACAGACTTCGATGTTACATTGTTGTTGTGAGCCGACTGTATAAATGGCTTGTGTGACGGATAATCCGTGTGTTTTCAGAGTTTCGGAAAGGATTAATGTTTCAGATCCTGGCAAGGTTCTCTTTACACGCACTAATATGTTCGAAGTTACGTTAGGCTCGAGAGTTTGCGTGCAAGCTGATATTACGGGTGAGCGAGAGTTTCTGTTGGGTTGCCTGTATTATTTTCTTGGTTCATGGGACAGGTGATTGGTTCTGTAATGTAAGTGACAACTCTGTCTGTCTCTTTATTATCTAAAACTGATTTTAGGGTATTAGAAGACCTATAGAATTTCCCTTTGATATACACGCCGTGTTTTGCAGGTGCTAAGATAATATTTTGAGTGCCCATAGACGGGTATCCGATAATTACTGCGGGATACATATTAATGTTTTGTACAACGATAAAGGTATCAGCAAACGTGCGCTTACCGACCTTGTACTGTACATGAGTTACGCCCACAACATTTAATTCATTATTCCCTATGCCTGAGAGCCTTATTCCGGACTTTTCTATAGGGAAATTTGAAAAGAGTAAATGATGAGTCCTTAAATCCATGATATTACGTGGACTACCAGAATCAAAGAACAAAGTGAATGACTTATGGTCCAAATTTACTGCATGTAAGGTTGGTCGCAACTCGTTTTGACTAATAATTGCATGAATTTGTTGCAAATCTATGGGAACCTGCACAGATTTTTTGGATTCGGCCGTGTGTTTCATAGGAAAATCAATTGCCTCACAATGATCTGATAAATGATTAAACTGATTATTTGATACAAAAGATGTTGATATTGATGACCCAACATCGCCCTCTCCCCCCTTGGAGTGAACTACGTGGTATTTGTTTTGTTTATCACACCTTGAAAATTCGCTTGCCCTTGCGAGTTCTGGCTAGACGGCCCAGGAACAGAGGTACCTGAAGCACGATTTGTTTGTTTCTGCTGTTGTGCAGAATTTCCGTTTGGTTGTTTCTTCTTATAGTACTGAGGACCGTTCTTTTTATTTGCACTGGCAACTGGTTGCGTGTTTGCAGCATTCTGCTGTTGATTCCTCGAGTAGCAACGGTTATATGAATGAGTTGAACTATTGTGTATTGAACAAAAACGCGTCCGACAGTCTGAAATCATGTGACCTGGTCGTTTACAGTTATAACAAACCATCCCTGCAACTTGATTATTATTATGTACCACATTTACTTGTTGTGGCTTGTTCTCATTTTTTGCAAAAACTTGAATGAGCGAAGGATCTAGGTCGGTACATTTAGACATGTGTTTTTTGATTTGTTTATACACATCTAATTCCGTACTGTCGGGCTGCAATTTTTTATCAAAACACCGTACTAACGCCTTTCAGGCAACATTGCAGTGATAGACGTAAGGTAGATCAAACGGATAAAATCTTTCACTTTGATTTTGGCACTCATAACCCACCCGGAGTTACTTAAACTATCCTGATATTCATTTAGCCGGTCGGCAATTAGCGCCGCCCGCTCGACAACATTAAGCTGAGTCATGGAGGCTTGGTTAAGGATATTTCTCAATGCCAATACTACATCTAAAGCCTCTTCACCCCCATACACGGCACGTAATCTGATTTTGAACTCGTCCCATGTAAGCGCCTCTTGGAAAGAAACCCCCCTTAGATACGCACTTGCGTCTCCTTTTGCAAAGTCTATGAAGCTCTTGGCCTCCTGTAATTGTACTGCTGGGTCTGTGATGCTTTTTGCATTTAAATGAGCGTCTACAGATGAGATCCATGCCTCAACATTTTGAGGCAGGAACCCATTGACCCGACCTTGAAAAGGGACAATTGCTGACCTCGCGCTAACGAGAGTCACCACATTGGGGTTGCCAGCCGGAGTAGTTGCCATTTCGACTTTCACTTTTTTCTTATCACTTCTATTCCTTGCAATCCTATCAAAATATCTATAAGATACACTCGACCACTACGTAAACGCATATGCAATGTACTGTATAAGTGTGTTCATAGAATAATGGGAAAATCCCCCACCAAAAGATACAAAAATACAGATAATATGATAAAATATTATACGGAGAATTCCTGCAAGAAACGATTAACAACAACGAGAAGAGAAAAAAAATTAATCTGATGGCGAGAACTCGTAGTTGAAGATTGATTCTGTAATGAAGGAAGATTAATATGGCGAACAACTCACCCCCAGAATACTGGATGATCGACTCTTGATGAACAACACTTCACTGAGGAAAAGACCTGAATAGATAAAAATGGTACTTAGCTCCAGATTATATTGCGAAGGATTGTTGACATGGGATGACGTCTCAGTTCCTGTCTAAGTCTCGCGTCGGAAGTCGTGATGACGTCACGGTCTTCTCTCGGTGCACGATGCGTGGAGAAGTCCAAGATTGATGACGTCACAGCCTCCGTCCTTGCACTACTGCCTCTAGCTGTACTCTCTGCGTCCTTGCTCGTGATCGGGTGATGTTTCCTGTGTTTGTTTTCTTCTTTCCGTTGATGTTCGATGCTGCTCTCGTCCGGTGTAGATTCTCGGAGATAAGTGACAACAGTCGCTCAAACGTCGGTGTTAATGCTTGTATTCTTCTCGATGAAGGACATATCTGCATCTTCATAAACTGTTGCGTTGATTGAAGATCCCGTTTCCTCTGTTTAGTTTGATGTTGAAGGTGGAAGTTATTTCTTGTAGACCTTCGGTCGGCTGATATGGGTCTTGTTAATTTTATTCTTCGTTTATACGCTGCCACCACATTTAAGTCTCTTCGCTTGGCGATAGACTTTTTTTTGTGTTCTCCTTACGACTGTCATTCGTAAGTATTTCTGGTTCCTCCCATCTCCTTGGGATATCTTAGTAGAGTGGTTCTTTCTTAACTAAAGGAGATGATTCAAACAGATAAGCTGAACAAAGATAACAACTTTATTCTGTAACTCCATACTAGGAGATGCAGCTCGGTCGGAAGACCGATATGTTTGATGGTTGGCGCGGAACTGCCATTCTAAAGCATCGCGTCGATAGCGGAACATTAGCTATCTCAGCAATTCATATAAAAACATACGTAGTCCGCCGGCTCGGAAGTTACAAGTTTCCGGCGTAGGTTAACAGGTCAACCGCTTCCCATGGAAGTTGTTGTGCAAAGTTATCATAAACATAAAATGTTAACAAAGCTCTGAGCTAGACCAGGCTACTGCAGACAGCGCATAGCGTAATCTAGATCTGCTTTGGTCACGTAGGACTCTCCTAATGCCATGACCTCAGGTCATGGGTTTATATTTACAGATCCTGTAAATTGAATAAATGTATTTATTACAAATATATACCGGAGAAGAAAAGTAAACATCAGTCTTGTAAAAGAAAAAAATGCATGGACAGTGATGGAAGTAAAAAGTAAGATAGAAAATGCAGAACAAAAGATAATACAATCAAAAGAAAATGAAAAACGGGGCTTGGAAGAAAACACCCTAGTAAATATCAAACAAAACCCCAAACTATTGTACTCGTATGGAAAAAAGATTAATAAAAGAAGAATAGAAATAGACCCTCTAAGATTAACAAAAGAAAAAAAGGAAATATGCAACATATTGGCAGAAAGATATAAGAGAGAATTCACCCCTAGAATTGATAATTAAGATAATGATACAGAAATAAGGGATGAAAATATTGAATATTTATCAGACATTGATATTAATGAAGCTGACATTGTGCAGGCTATTAATGAAATTAAAAATGGAGCTGCAGCTGGGCCTGATGGTGTCCCTGCTAATTTGTTAAAGAAAGTAGTTCATTCTATTGCAAAGCCACTTGCAATATTATTAAGACAAAGTGTAGATACAGGCAAGATTTATGATGAGCACAAATTAGCATATATTACCCCTACTTTCAAAAGTGGATCAAGACTAGAGGCAAGTAATTGTCGACCTGCAAGTCTAACATCACATATTATGAAAGTGTATGAAAGGGTAATGAAGAAAAATATTATGAAACATTTAATAATATAGGACAACATGGTTTTGTACCCGGAAAAAGTACACAACCCCAACTGTTAGTCCACCGTGAGAACATATACAAAAATATGAAAAACGGAAATGAAACAGATGTGGTTTATCTAGACTTTGCAAAAGCTTTTGACAAGGTAGATCATAATATATTAGCGAAGAAAATTAGAAAACATAATATAGTGGATAAAGTAGGAAGATGGTTAGAATTTTTACACAACAGAAAACAGATGCTTATTGCAAACGATGAGAAATTGGATGATGCTAAGGTAATATCCGGTGTGCCACAAGGTACGGTGTTAGCTGCATTAATGTTTGTTATTATGATTACAGACATAGACAGTGATGTTAAGGACTCGGTAGTGAGTAGTTTCGCCGATGACACAAGAATAAGTAGAGAAATTAATTGTGATGAAGAAAGGAACGCACTACAAAGAGACCTTAACAAAGTATATATATGATTGGGCAGAGGTAAATAGGATAGTATTTAACTCTGATAAATTTGAATCAATAAATTATGGAGATAGAGAAGGAAAGCTATATGCATATAGGGGACCTAATAGTGAGACAATGTCAAATAAGGAAGCAGTTAAAGACCTTGGTGTGCTGTTGAATAGGAACATGTTATGCAATGATCAAATAGCAATTCTATTGGCAAAATGTAAAGCAAATATGGGAGTTTTGTTACGGCACTTCAAAACAAGAAAAGTTGAACACATGATCATGCTTTATAAAACGTATGTTCGTAGTCCACTTGAATATTGCAATATGATATGGTACCCACGCTATCAAAAGGATATTGCACAAATAGAGAGTGTACAGATGTCCCTACAGCTAGAATGGAAGAAGTTAAGAATCTTGACTACTGGGAAAGACTACAATCTTTAAAATTATATAGTCTAGAAAGAAGAAGAGAACGCTACATGAGAATTCAGGCATGGAAACATAGAAGGAATTGCCAAAAACATCATGGAGCTAAAAATATCGGAAAGATCAAGCAGGGGTAGATTAATAGTGCCCAAAATTATACCAGGAAAAATAAGGAAAGCACACAGGACATTAATCCAGTACGCACCAGCATCGACAATGCAGCGTCTATTCAATGCGTTGCCAGCTCATCTGAGGAATATATCAGGAGTGAGCGTAGATGTGTTTAAGAATAAGCTCGACAAATATCTAAGCTGCATCCCAGACCATTCAGGATTGGAAGATGCAAAATATACCGGAAGATGTACTAGCAACTCTCTGGTAGACATTAGAGGTGCCTCACACTGAGGGACCTGGGGCAACCCGAACAAGATGTAAGGTCTGTAAGGTAAGGTAAGGTCTCACCTCCCTCCTACCTTCTCCCCCTCTCTCTATATTTTCCCTCATCCTTCCCCTCATCTCCCTCCCACACTCTCCCCTCTTTCTCTACTTCCCCTCATCCCAACTCCTCACCTCCCTCCTACCTTCTCCCCCCTCTCTCTCTCTCTCTCTGTAGTTCCCCTCAGTTTATCCCTATGACTTCCCCTCGTCCCGTCTTTGCCTGGTCTACGCCGTGTTTGGTTTTATCATCATCATCATCCCGCTTGTTGACGGATGATATCTGGCCACGAGCTGTTCTTTTCTTGTTCTTCTGAATGGAATGGTCGTTATTGATTACCTATCTATCTGTCTGTCTATCTGCCTTGTCTGTCTATCTAATCTGTCTCTCTGTCTGTCTTCTATCTACCTATCTATGACCTTCATTATCTGCCTGCTGGTCTATCTGCATTCCTGAACTTCATCTCTTTCACTTTCTTTCCTCTCTCTAAGTATATCTTCCTCCTTCCTGAGCTCTCTCTCTCTCTCTCTCTCTCTCTCTCTCTCTCTCTCTCTCTGTATATATATATATATATATATATATATATATATATATATATATATATATATATATATATATATATATATATATATATATGTGTGTGTGTGTGTGTGTGTGTGTCTTTTCCTTCCAGAGCTTTTCTCGCTCCGTATGATTAGACCATATCTCTCTCTCTCTCTCTCTCTATATTAACTAATAAGAAAGCCTGTTAATTCCTTCCCCTAAACTTACGCGCACACTTTCTCTCTTCCTCTCGCTCTCCAAGATATTCTCCCCCCTATTCATATCTCCCCTATCTCTCTCTCTCTCTCTCTCTCTCTCTCAATAACGACATAACATTCCATCATAACTTTCCCCCTCCTTTCTCTTGATAGTAGACACTTTTACATCAGTGTTATGGTGTCTATATATTTATGGGATTTATTTTTTTACATTGCTTCTGGGATGGGATGTTTTATACTCTTTTGTTATTTCTGCTTAAATTTGTCTTTATTTTAGTCTGAATTTTATTGGTGATAAAATGTATTTAATTCATAATTCTTGCTTTTTCCCGGCTACAGTTTTCGTTCATTTTAGCGTTTAAGCATTACTGTTAAACTTGTAATTTGTCTGAGAATTTTATTTATTTGTTTATTTATTTATTTATTTATTTCCACAGTCGATGCTAAGTTTTCTTATGAATAAGAAATTTCAAGTATGGAATCTGTAGCACATACAGTGGTATCTACGTCATCTGTCTGTTGGCTTACTTATTTTGTTATTTCTTTAATTTACTGTGTCAATTCTCATCACCCCGCCTTTTCACTCCATATATGAGTAACACTTACTGTGTTTAGTG
>NC_061087.1:108494425-108499425 GCF_015104395.2 Macrobrachium nipponense | reverse complement strand
TATATACTATATATATATATATATATATATATAGGATATATATATAGAATATATTATATATATTTATATATAAAGTAAAATATAACCAGCAGACACTCAATAACCAAATCACACACACTAAAAAAAAAAAATGCAACACAAATGCACATATACGAGCCACATTTGCATTGCAGCAAGTGTGTGCAGAGCAGAGAGAGACAGAGAGAGAGAGACGAGAGAGAGAGGAGAAGAGAAGAGGAGAGAGATGAGAGAGAGAAAGCAACAGCAGCCTAGGTTTTTATTCCTTCCCAGCTAATGACATCAAGCTATCGACAGCAATGTTATGACTGCGGGTCTCTCTCTCTCTCTCTCTCTCTCGATAAGTTTCCTCCATTATATGAGATTATTACCGCCGATGGTGGGAGGTTCCAGAAGATCTTTGATACGTCTTGTATCTGCATTTATGTAGTGACTATATATATTAATATATTATAATATATATATAGATATATATATATATCCTTATATATATATATATATATATATATATGTATAACTGAATCACGAAAGTTAGGAACGTGATAAATCCATAAATAAAGATAAAATAACACACTAAAAACAATGTTAATAAAAAATGGCCCCAGAGAAAGCAACAGCATAATATATAAAATTCCATGTATGGATTGTCCCTCATTCTATCTCGGACAGTCCAGCAAAGGCTTAGAAGTAAGGCTAAGCCAGCATAAATACTCTGTAAAAACTGCGCAAAAATCTAATGCATTATTTATTCATTTAAGTGAAAACAACCACCGAATTAATTGGATTGACAGTTCAGTAATTGCACGGTCAAGAGATGTCTTGTCACGAAATCTTTTAGAATCTGCTTTAATACAACTTACTTTTCATTGTAATTTCAATGTTAGTCGTGGCCTTTTTCATTTAGACCCTTGTATCTGTAACATGTTTAAGAATGACCTCAAAGATATAATTACAGACTTAAATAAAAATCAGTTGCCTTAGAGTTATTAAAATTTTATTGTAATGTATGTCTGTCATTTTTTGTGAATATGGTTTTGTTTACCAGGTTCCGAATAGCTGTCACCTATAATCCTTTAATTGTCTGGAGATTGTATCTGAGATGATTGTCTTAAACCTTTAATTGCACCCTTTGTTTATGCTTGTTTGGGAAGGTTTCTTATCTTCCAGGTGTGTCGGATTCTAGGTACTAATCCCTTTATAATCCCTATCTGTCAGTTATACGAACCTTCTTGTATTGTCTTTTCTCGTATTTTTGTCAGTATTCTGCTCAGTAAAGGACTTTTAAGTCGAAAGATCTTGCAGACTCCTTCGTTTATTTTTCCTTCGTGGCATTATCTTTATATATATATATTATATATTATTAATATATATATATATATATATATAGATATATATGTATATATATATATTCTCTCTCTCCTCTCTCTCTCTCTCTCTCTCTCTCTCTCTCTCTCTCTCTCTTTGTTTAGGGACACAGTCAAATTATTCATAAGCAATGACGGAGAGTTTCTCCACATCTAAATATCTGCTATAAAATATGTTTCGACGATGCTATAATTCAGAGCTTAAATGTCACGCTATTTTCGTCTTGGTCTCAGGCCAAGAGAAAATGTCACTGTGCTTTCCAAGCACACACACACACACACACACAGATATATATGTATGTATACAGGAGTATATGTGTGTTTGCGTGTTTACAAGCAAAAACATAATCCAGTCTGAGTCCAACGGTTTGTATTCTGATAAACTTCAGTTTTTCTCCGTAAGTGCAATAAATTTAATTTATTCGTCATAGTTGAGCTAATAAGTGATCATCAAATTGTAAGTTCGTTCTGTGAAGGCCACTTATTCGAGTTCGTATTTTTGTAAGCATTCCACTCAAAACTCCTTATTTATCTTCGTCACTTGAGTAGCAGAAAGAAAAGTGAAGCGTGAAAAGGGAGTGTATGCCTTTCTCTTCGTGAAAGTACAAGGAGAGTATGTGCCGTTGCTTTCTCTTTGTGAAAGTACTATGGGAGTATATGCCTTTCTCTTGGTGAAAGTACTAGGGGAGTGTATGCCGTTGCCTTTCTCTTTGTGAAAGTACTAGGGGGAGTATATGCCTTTCTCTTGGTGAAACTTACTAGGGAGGTGTTATTACCTTTCTCTGGTGGAAAGTATTAGGGGAGTAAATGCCTTTCTCTTCGTGAATGTACTAGGAGAGTGCATGCCTTTCTCTTCGTGAAAGTACTAGGAGAGTGTACGCCTTTCTCTTGGTGAAAGTACTAGGGGAGTGTATGCCGTTGCCTTTCTCTTTGTGAAAGTACTAGGGGAGTATATGCCTTTCTCTTGGTGAAAGTACTAGGAGAGTGTATGCTTTCTCTTGGTGAAAGTACTAGGAGAGTGTATGCTTTTCCCCTGGTGAAAGTACTAGGGGAGTGTATGCCTTTCTTTTGGTGAAAGTACTAGGGGGGTGTAAGCCTTTGCCTTCCTCTTGGCGAAAGTACTAGGGAGATGTATGCCTTTCTCTTGGTGAAAGTACTAGGGGAGTATATGCCTTTCTCTTGGTGGAAGTACTAGGGGAGTGTATGCTTTTCTCTTGGTGAAAGTACTAAGGGAGTATATGCCTTTCTCTCGTGAATGAAAGTAATAGGAGAGCATGACTTGCCTTTCTTCGTTGAAAGGTACTAGGAAAGTGTACGACCTTTATCTTGGTCAAAGGTACTAGGGGAGTTGTATGCCTTTGCCTTTCCTCTTTGGTGAAAGTACGAGGAAGAGTATATGCATTCTTTTCCCTTGGTGAAAGTTAACTAGGAGGAGTGGTATGCTTCTTTCTGGTTTGAAGTACTAGGAAGAGTGTTAATTGCACCCCTAGGGTGGGAACGGGTACTAGGGAGGGTTGGGGGTATGCCACTTTTTGGTGAAGTACCTAGGGGGGTTTGTAAGCCTTGACTTCCTTGGCTTGGAAGAAAGTACTAGGGAGATGTTATGCACTTTCTCTTGGTGAAAGTACTAGGGGAGTATATGCCTTTCTCTTCGTGGAAGTACTAGGGGAGTGTATGCTTTTCTCTTGGTGAAAGTACTAAGGGAGTATATGCCTTTCTCTTGGTGAAAGTACTAGGGAAGTGTATGCCTTTCTCTTGGTGAAAGTACTAGGGGAGTGTATGCTTTTCTCTTGGTGAAAGTATTTAGGGGAGTATATGCCTTTCTCTTGGTGAAAGTACTAGTGAAGTGTATGCCTTTCTCTTGGTGAAAGTACTAGGGGAGTATATGCCTTTCTCTTGGTGAAAGTACTAGGGGAGTGTATGCCTTTGCCTTTCTCTTGGAGAAAGTACTAACGATGATGATGACGGTGTTATTAGACGTCGTATGCAGTTTTTTTCATGGGACAGTAAAAAAAATTAGATTAATGAAATAAAAACGACAAATGGCAAATAATCTAACATAAAGTGAAATACGAGCAAGATATCTATAGAAAATTCTCACGTATGAATACAAGGACTTGGAAGTTTCGTATCTATTAAAGAAATCCAATTTGCTGACCATCGTGTTTTCGAAAATATTAAAACAATTAAATGAAATGAATAAATTTTAAGCTTTTACATTTTCTCAGAACAGTCAATTCGTGCATTTTTAGTTAATATATTTAATTAATTATCTCTTTTAAAAAAAATGCTGACATTTTTAACATTTATCCCGAAGTTTGATAATTTAGAAAGTCTTTTCTTTTTTCACATACGAAATATAATATAAAACTCACGAACAATCTATCCTCATTTTTTAGTTATTACATTTACCTAAATTATCTCTTTATTTTATAACAAAATTGCTTACATATTTATCATTTACACTGAAGTCTGATAATATAAAAAGTCATTCTTTTTTTTCCACACATGAAATCTTGACGCAGCATCTTGCTAGACAGTAGGCATATACAGCAAGGCCTTCCAATCAAAGTATTAAGATGGGATTTTATTTTTTTTTTCTTTTACTTATCATTTCTCCTTTCGTCCGAATCGGGCGTAGCCGCTTTCAAGTCTCGGCGTCTCGCACGCCTTTGTAATCCCACTTTATTCTGGGAAATATGAACATTTATCGGGCTATGACCAGATGCTGGGGGGAGAAGTGGGGGAGGCGACGTCCCGTAGATAAGGAAAATAATAAAATCGCCCCTCCGGAGCCAGTTTCCCGTAGGGCCAGAATCCCCGCGCGATTCGCAAGGGATTCTCGCCCTTGTGTACGCCTCCCTTGGCACTTTCTGAGCCCCGCCGTGCTTCGGGATGAGTTACTGGGGAGACTTGAATAATGCATCAAAGAAGCAGAGAGAGGCGACGGAGCATAGGGATGCTTCTCTCTCTCTCTCTCTCTCTCTCTCTCTCTCTTGACCATGACGCCTATGGAAGGGAGGGAGGCAGGCAGGCAGGCAGGCAGAGAGGAAGGGAGACTACTTTATGCTCTGGTCCGGACACGAGTCTCTCTCTCTCTCTCTCTCTGTCTCTTAATATACATACATATATATACATAACATATATATATATATATATATATATATATATATATATATAGAGAGAGGAGAGAGAGAGAGAGAGAGAGAGAGAGAGAGAGAGTTGTCCTCTCTCTCTCTCTCTCTCTCTCTCTCTCTCTCAAGTTTACTGTTCACACATGCAGAGAGTAGGATGATTAAACACCCGAAATGTACAAAGTAATTATACTATATTTCTATGAATTATAAGAAGCCATATTTGTGTATATATCTAAATTACCCTACATTTTACACATTATCCATAAAAGCGAAAAATCCTCAAAAGAAGGGAAAAACCAGTTTTGAACAATTTTACAGTAACTGACGAATTAAGCCTAATCACTCTCCACGGAAAAATTCCACGGCATAAGCACAAAGACACACACACACGCATAGACGTAATATAGTGGTTAGAGCACTCACCTCACCAATTAGTAGAACTGGCTGATAAGTTTTTGCCAATGCAGTTTTAAAACCCATT